>NW_026736765.1:0-59944 GCF_949786415.1 Peromyscus eremicus | reverse complement strand
CACCCGTCTAATCTACTGTGTTTCCTATTGGGCCAGAACAGTGAGCTTGCTCAGAACAAAAGAACTGTGCTTCCGACTTACAGGCCATATCTAGTTCAACTCCACTTAGGAAACTGACAAGAATAGTAGCTTCTCTTCAGTCCAATACCCTTTACTTGCTGGGAAAAGACGCGAGTGCTCTTTGCACTGTGTATGGCAAATGGAGCACAAAAGTGAGTTTTTACCACAAAACAACTTTTGCTCATAGGACCAGAAACTGCATGTGATTCAACTCCATTTCTGACTGGGAAACAAATGGTAGCTCGACTTACAAGAAACACACTCTGCTATTGAGAAAGAGCACTCTTCTAATCTACTGTGTTTCCTAAAGGGCCAAAACAGTGAGCTTGCTCAGAACAAAAGAACTGTGCTTCTGACGTACGGGCCATATCTAGTTCAACTCAACTTAGGAAACTGACGAGAACAGTAGCCTCTCTTCAGTCCAATACACTGTACTTGCTGGGAACACACGCGAGTGCTATTTGCACTGTGTATGGCAGTGGGAGCGCAATAGTGACTCTTCTTACCAGAAAACAACTCTTGCTCGTAGAACCAGAAACTGCATGTGATTCAACTCCATTTCTGACTGGGAAACAAATTGTAGCTCGCCTTACAAGAAACACACTCTGCTTTTGAGAAAAGAGCACTCTTCTAATCTACTGTGTTTCCTAAAGGGCCAAAACAGTGAGCTTGCTCAGAACAAAAGAACTGTGCTTCTGACCTACGGGCCATATCTAGTTCAACTCCACTTAGGAAACTGAGGAGAAGAGTAGATTCTCTTCAGTCCAATACACTGTACTTGCTGGGAACAGACACGGGTGCCCTTTGCACTGTGTATGGCGAATGGAGCACAAAAGTGACTCTTTTTACCACAAAACAACTCTTGCTCATAGGACCAGAAACTGCATGTGATTCAAATCCTTTTCTGATTGGGAAACAAAGACTAGCTCGCCTTACAAGAAACACACTCTGCTTTTGAGAAAAGAGCACTCTTCTCATCTACTGTATTTCCTGTAGGGCCAGAACAGTGAGCTTGCTCAGAACAAAAGCACTGTGCTTCCAACACACGGGACATATCTAGTTCAACTCTGCCTAGGAAACTGACAAGAACAGTAGCTTCTCTTCAGTTCAATACACTGTACTTGCTGGGAACAGACGCGAGTGCTATTTGCACTGTGTATGGCGAATGGAGCACAAAAGTGACTCTTTTTTAACCCAAAACAACTCTTGCTCATAGGACCAGAAACTGCATGTGATTCAAATCCTTTTCTGATTGGGAAACAAACACTAGCTCGCCTTACAAGAAACACACTCTGCTTTTGAGAAAAGAGCACTCTTCTAATCTACTGTGTTTCCTATAGGGCCAGAATAGTGAGCTTGCTCAGAACGAAAGAACTGTGCTTCCGAAGTACGGGCCATATCTAGTTCAACTCCACTTAGGAAACTGACGATAACAGTAGCTTCTCTTCAGTCCAATACACTGTACTTGCTGGGAACAGATGCGAGTGCTATTTGCACTGTGTATGGCAATGGGAGCACAATCATGACTCTTCTTACCAGAAAACAACTCCTGCTCTTAGGACCAGAAACTGCATGTGATTCAACTCCATTTCTGACTGGGAAACAAATGGTAGCTCGTCTTACAAGAAACACACTCTGCTATTGAGAAAGAGCACTCTTCTAATCTACTGTGTTTCCTAAAGGGCCAAAACAGTGAGCTTGCTCAGAACAAACAACTGTGCTTCTGATGTACGGGCCATATCTAGTTCAACTCAACTTAGGAAACTGACGAGAACAGTAGCTTCTCTTCAGTCCAATACACTGTACTTGCTGGGAACAGATGCGAGTGCTATTTGCACTGTGTATGGCAATGGGAGCACAATAGTGACTCTTCTTACCAGAAAACAACTCCTGATCGTAGGACAAGAAACTGCATGTGATTCAACTCCATATCTGACTAGGAAACAAATAGTAGCTCGCCTTACAAGAAACACACTCTTCTTTTGAGAAAAGAGCACTCTTCTAATCTACTGTGTTTCCTAAAGGGCCAGAACAGTGAGCTTGCTCAGAACAAAAGCACTGTGCTTCTGACACACGGGACATATCTAGTTCAACTCTGCTTAGGAAACTGACAAGAACAGTAGCTTCTCTTCAGTCCAATATACTGTATTTGCTGGGAACATATGCGAGTGCTATTTGTACTGTGTATGGCAATGGGAGCACAATAGTGACTCTTCTTACCAGAAAACAATTCTTGCTCGTAGGACCAGAAACTGCATGTGATTCAACTCCATTTAGGACTGGAAAACAAACACTAGCTCGCCTTACAAGAAACACACTCTGCTTTTGAGAAAAGAGCACTGTTCTATTCTACTGTGTTTCCTATAGGGCCAGAACAGTGAGCTTTCTCAGAACAACAGAACTGTGCTTCCGACATATGGGCCATATCTAGTTCAACTCCACTTAGGAAACTGACAAGAACAGTAGCTTCTCTTCAGTCCAATACACTGTCCTTGCTGAGAACAGACGCGAGTGCTATTTGCACTGTGTATGGCGAATGGAGCACAAAAGTGACTCTTTTTACCAAAAAACAACTCTTGCTCATAGGTCCAAAAAGTGCATGTGATTCAAATCTTTTTCTCATTGGGAAACAAACAATAGCTCGCCTTACAAGAAACACACTCTGCTTTTGAGAAAAGAGCACTCTTCTAATCTACTGTGTTTCCTATAGGGCCAGAACAGTGAGCTTGCTCAGAACAACCGAACTGTGCTTCCGACATACGGGCCATATCTAGTTCAACTCCACTAAGGAAACTGACGAGAACAGTAGCTTCTCTTCAGTCCAATACACTGTACTTGCTGGGAATGGACGCGAGTGCTATTTGCACTGTGTATGGCAATGGGAGCACAATAGTGACTCTTCTTACCAGAAAACAACTCTTGCTCGTGGACCAGAAACTACATGTGATTCAACTCCATTTCTGACTGGGAAACAAATAGTAGCTCGCCTTACAAGAAACACACTCTGCTTTTGAGAAAAGAGCACTCTTCTACTCTCCTGTGTTTCCTATAGGGCCAGAACAGTGAGCTTGCTCAGAACAAAAGAACTGTGCTTCCAACGTACGGGCCATATCTAGTTCAACTCCACTTAGGAAACTGACGAGAACAGTAGCCTCTCTTCAGTCCAATACACTGTACTTGCTGGGAACACACACGAGTGCTATTTGCACTGTGTATATCAGTGGGAGCGCAATAGTGACTCTTCTTACCAGAAAACAACTGTGCTCCTAGGACCAGAAACTGCATGTGATTCAACTCCATTTCTGACTGGGAAACAAATAGTAGCTCGCCTTACAAGAAACACACTCTGCTTTTGAGAAAAGAGCACTCTTCTCATCTACTGTGTTTCCTGTAGGGCCAGAACAGTGATCTTGCTCAGAACAAAAGCACTGTGCTTCCGACACACGGGCCATATCTAGTTCAACTCTGCTTAGGAAACTGACAAGAACAGTAGCTTCTCTTCAGTTCAATACACTGTACTTGCTGGGAACAGACACGAGTGCTATTTGCACTGTGTATGGCGAATGGAGCACAAAAGTGACTCTTTTTACCACAAAACAACTCTTGCTCATAGGACCAGAAACTGCATGTGATTCAAATCCTTTTCTGATTGGGAAACAAACACTAGCTCGCCTTACAACAAACACACTCTGCTTTTGAGAAAAGAGCACTCTTCTAATCTACTGTGTTTCCTATAGGGCCAGAATAGTGAGCTTGCTCAGAACAAAAGAACTGTGCTTCCGAAGTACGGGCCATATCTAGTTCAACTCCACTTAGGAAACTGACGAGAACAGTAGCTTCTCTTCAGTCCAATACACTGTACTTGCTGGGAACAGATGCGAGTGCTATTTGCACTGTGTATGGCAATGGGAGCACAATCATGACTCTTCTTACCAGAAAACAACTCTTGCTTTTAGGAGCAGAAACTGCATGTGATTCAACTCCGTTTACGACTGGGAAACAAATACTAGCTCGCCTTACAAGAAACACACTCTGCTTTTAAGAAAAGAGAACTCTTCTACTCTCCTGAGTTTCCTATAGGGCCAGAACAGTGAGATGGTCAGAAGAAAAGCACTGTGCTTCCAACACACGGGACATATCTAGTTCAACTCTGCTTAGGAAACTGACAAGAACAGTAGCTTCTCTTCAGGCCAATACACTGTACTTGCTGGGAACAGACGCGAGTGCTCTTTGCACTGTGTATGGCAATGGGAGCACAAAAGTGAGTATTTTTACCACAAAACAACTCTTGCTCATAGGACCAGAAACTGCATGTGATTAAACTCCATTTCTGACTGGGAAACAAATGGTAGCTCGACTTACAAGAAACACACTCTGCTTTTGAGAAAGAGCACTCTTCTAATCTACTGTGTTTCCTAAAGGGCCAAAACAGTGAGCTTGCTCAGAACAAAAGAACTGTGCTTCTGACGTACGGGCCATATCTAGTTCAACTCAACTTAGGAAACTGACGAGAACAGTAGCTTCTCTTCAGTCCAATGCACTGTACTTGCTGGGAACAGATGCGAGAGCTATTTGCACTGTGTATGGCAATGGGAGCGCAATAGTGACTCTTCTTACCAGAAAACAACTCCTCCTCATAGGACAAGAAACTGCATGTGATTCAACTCCATATGTGACTAGGAAACAAATAGTAGCTCGCCTTACAAGAAACACACTCTTCTTTTGAGAAAAGAGCACTCTTCTAATCTACTGTGTTTCCTATAGGGCCAGAACAGTGAGCTTGCTCAGAACAAAAGAACTGTGCTTCCCACATACGGGCCATATCTAGTTCAACTCCACTTAGGAAACTGACGAGAACAGTAGCTTCTCTTCAGTCCAATAGACTGTACTTGCTGGGAACAGATGCGAGTGCTATTTGCACTGTGTATGGCAATGGGAGCATAATAGTGACCCTTCTTACCAGAAAACAACTCTTGCTCGTAGGACCAGAAACTGTATGTGATTCAACTCCATTTAGGACTGGGAAACAAATAGTAGCTCGCCAAACAAGAAACATACTCTGCTTTTGAGAAAAGAGCACTCTTCTAATCTACTGTGTTTCCTATAGGGCCAGAACAGTGAGCTTGCTCAGAACAAAAGCACTGTGCTTCCGACACACGGGACATATCTAGTTCAACTCTGCTTAGGAAACTGACAAGAATAGTAGCTTCTCTTCAGTCCAATACACTGTACTTGCTGGGAACAGACGCGAGTCCTATTTGCACTGTGTATGGCAATGGGAGCACAATAGTGACTCTTCTTACCAGAAAACAATTCTTGCTCATAGGACCAGAAACTGCATGTGATTCAAGTCCATTTAGGACTGGGAAACAAACACAAGCTCGCCTTACAACAAACACACTCTGCTTTTGAGAAAAGAGCACTCTTCTAATCTACTGTGTTTCCTATAGGGCCAGAACAGTGAGCCTGCTCAGAACAAAAGAATTGTGCTTCCGAAGTAAGGGCCATAATTAGTTCAACTCCTCTTAGGAAACTGACGAGAACAGTAGCTTCTCTTCAGTCCAATACACTGTACTTGCTGGGAACAGATGCGAGTGCTATTTGCACTGTGTATGGCAATGGGAGCACAATCATGACTCTTCTTACCAGAAAACAACTCCTGCTCTTAGGACCAGAAACTGCATGTGATTCAACTCCATTTAGGACTGGGATACAAACACTAGCGCGCCTTACAAGAAACACACTCTGCTTTTGAGAAAAGAGCATTCTTCTACTCTCCTGTGTTTCCTATAGGGCCAGAACAGTGAGCTTGCTCAGAACAAAAGCACTGTGCTCTCAACACACGGGACATATCTAGTTCAACTCTGCTTAGGAAACTGACAAGAACAGTAGCTTCTCTTCAGTCCAATACACTGTACTTGCTGGGAACAGACGCGAGTGCTCTTTGCACTGTGTATGGCAAATGGAGCACAAAAGTGAGTATTTTTACCACAAAACAACTCTTGCTCACAGGACCAGAAACTGCATGTGATTCAACTCCATTCCTGACTGGGAAACAAATGGTAGCTCGCCTTACAAGAAACACACTCTGCTATTGAGAAAGAGCACTCTTCTAATCTACTGTTTTTCCTAAAGGGCCAAAACAGTGAGCTTGCTCAGAACAAAAGAACTGTGCTTCTGACGTACAGGCCATATCTAGTTCAACTCAACTTAGGAAACTGACGAGAACAGTAGCTTCTCTTCAGTCCAATACACTGTACTTGCTGGGAACAGATGCGAGTGCTATTTGCACTGTGTATGGCAATGGGAGCGCAATAGTGACTCTTCTTACCAGAAAACAACTCCTGCTCGTAGGACAAGAAACTGCATGTGATTCAACTCCATATCTGACTAGGAAACAAATAGTAGCTCGCCTTACAAGAAACACACTCTTCTTTTGTGAAAAGAGCACTCTTCTAATCAACTGTGTTTTCTATAGGGCCAGAACAGTGAGCTTGCTCAGAACAAAAGAACTGTGCTTCCCACATACGGCCATATCTAGTTCAACTCCACTTAGGAAACTGACGAGAACAGTAGCTTCTCTTCAGTCCAATACACTGTACTTGCTGGGAACAGACGCGAGAGCTCTTTGCACTGTGTATGGCGAATGGAGCACAAAAGTGACTATTTTTACCACAAAACAACTCTTGCTCATAGGACATGAAACTGCATGTGATTCAAATCCTTTTTTGATTGGGAAACAAACACTAGCTCGCCTTACAAGAAACACACTCTGCTTTTGAGAAAAGAGCACTCTTCTACTCTCCTGTGTTTCCAACAGGGCCAGAACAGTGAGCTTGCTCAGAACAAAAGCACTGTGCTTCCTACACACGGGCCATATCTAGTTCAACTCTGCTTAGGAAACTGACAAGAACAGTAGCTTCTCTTCAGTCCAATACACTGTACTTCCTGGGAACAGACGCCAGTGCTCTTTGCACTGTGTATGGCAATGGGAGCGCAATAGTGACTCTTCTTACCAGAAAACAACTCTTGCTCATAGGACCAGAAACTACATGTGATTAAACTCCATTTCTGACTGGGAAACAAATAGTAGCTCGCCTTACAAGAAACACACTCTGCTTTTGAGAAAAGAGCACTCTTCTAATCTACTGTGTTTCCTATAGGGCCAGAACAGTGAGCTTGCTCAGAAGAAAAGAACTGTGCTTCCGACATACAGGCCATATCTAGTTCAACTCAACTTAGGAAACTGACGAGAACAGTAGCTTCTCTTCAGTCCAATACACTGTACTTGCTGGGAACAGACGCAAGTGCTATTTGCACTGTGTATGGCAATGGGAGCACAATAGTGACTCTTCTTACCAGAAAACAACTCTTGCTCGTAGGACAAGAAACTGCATGTGATTCAATTCCATATAGGACTGGGAAACAAACACTAGCTCGTCTTACAAGAAACACACTCAGCTTTTGAGAAAAGAGCACTCTTCTACTCTCCTGTGTTTCCTATAGGGCCAGAGCAGTGAGCTTGCTCAGAACAAAAGCACTGTGCTTCGGACACACGGGCCATATCTAGTTCAACTCTGCTTAGGAAACTGACAAGAACAGTAGTTTCTCTTCAGTCCAATACACTGTACTTGCTGGGAACAGACGCAAGTGCTCTTTGCACTGTGTATGGCAAATGGAGCACAATAGTGACTATTTTTTACCACAAAACAACTCTTGCTCATAGGACCAGAAACTGCATGTGATTCAAATCCTTTTCCGATTGGGAAACAAACACTAGCTCGCCTTACAAGAAACACACTCTGCTTTTGAGAAAAGAGCACTCTTCTAATCTACTGTGTTTCCTAAAGGGCCAAAACAGTGAGCTTGCTCAGAACAAAAGAACTGTGCTTCTGACGTACGGGCCATATCTAGTTCAACTCAACTTAGGAAACTGACGAGAACAGTAGCTTCTCTTCAGTCCAATACACTGTACTTGCTGGGAACAGATGCGAGTGCTATTTGCACTGTGTATGTCAATGGGAGCGCAATAGTGACTCTTCTTACCAGAAAACAACTCCTGCTCGTAGGACAAGAAACTGCATGTGATTCAAATCCATTTCTGACTGGGAAACAAATACTAGCTCGCCTTACAAGAAACACACTCTGCTTTTGAGAAAAGAGCACTCTTCTAATCTACTGTGTTTCCTATAGGGCCAGAAGAGTGAGCTTGCTCAGAACAAAAGAACTTTGCATCCAACATACGGGCCATATCTAGCTCAACTCCACTTAGGAAACTGACGAGAACAGTAGCTTCTCTTCAGTCCAATACACTGTACTTGCTGGGAACAGACGCAAGTGCTATTTGCACTGTGCATGGCAATGGGAGCGCAATAGTGACTCTTCTTACCAGAAAACAACTCTTGCTCGTAGGACCAGAAACTGTATGTGATTCAACTCTATTTCTGACTGGGAAACAAATATTAGCTCGCCTTACAAGAAACACACTCTGCTTTTGAGAAAAGAGCACTCTTCTAATCTACTGTGTTTCCTATAGGGCCAGAAGAGTGAGCTTGCTCAGAACAAAAGCACTGTGCTTCCGACACACGGGACATATCTAGTTCAACTCTGCTTAGGAAACTGACAAGAACAGTAGCTTCTCTTCAGTCCAGTACACTGTACTTGCTGGGAACAGACGCGAGTGCTCTTTGCACTG
The DNA here is from genome assembly GCF_949786415.1 of Peromyscus eremicus. Lineage (NCBI taxonomy): Eukaryota > Metazoa > Chordata > Mammalia > Rodentia > Cricetidae > Peromyscus > Peromyscus eremicus. The sequence goes on along the minus strand of NW_026736765.1, from coordinate 51,189 downwards.
TGTATGGCAAATGGAGCACAAAAGTGACTATTTTTACCACAAAACAACTATTGCTCATAGGACCAGAAACTGCATGTGATTCAAATCCTTTTCTGATTGGGAAACAAACTCTAGCTCGCCTTACAAGAAACACACTCTGCTTTTGAGAAAAGAGCACACTTCTACTCTCCTGTGTTTCCTATAGGGCCAGAAGAGTGAGCTTGCTCAGAAGAAAAGCACTGTGCTTCCTACCCATGGGCCATATCTAGTTCAACTCTGCTTAGGAAACTGAAAGAACAGTAGCTTCTCTTCAGTCCAGTACACTGTACTTGCTGGGAACAGATGCGAGTGCTATTTGCACTGTGTATGGCAAATGGAGCACAATAGGGACTCTTCTTACCAGAAAACAACTCTTGCTCGTAGGACCAGAAACTGCATTTGATTCAACTCCATTTCTGTCTTGGAAACAAATACTACCTCGCCTTACAAGAAACACACTCTGCTTTTGAGAAAAGAGCACTCTTCTACTCTCCTGTGTTTCCTATAGGGCCAGAACAGTGAGCTTGCTCAGAAGAAAAGAACTGTGCTTCCAACATACAGGCCATATCTAGTTCAACTCCACTTAGGAAACTGACGAGAACAGTAGCTTCTCTTCAGTCCAATACACTGTACTTGCTGGGAACAGACGCGAGTGCTCTTTGCACTGTGCATGGCAAATGGAGCACAAAAGTGACTCTTTTTTTTTACCACAAAACAACTCTTGCTCCTGGACCAGAAACTGCATGTGATTCAAATCCTTTTCTGATTGGGAAACAAACCCTAGCTCGCCTTACAAGAAACACACTCTGCTTTTGAGAAAAGAGCACTCTTCTACTCTCCTGTGTTTCCTATAGGGCCAGAACAGTGAGCTTGCTCAGAACAAAAGCACTGTGCTTCGGACACACGGGCCATATCTAGTTCAACTCTGCTTAGGAAACTGACAAGAACAGTAGCTGCTCTTCAGTCCAATACACTGTACTTGCTGGGAACAGACGCGAGTGCTATTTGCACTGTGTATGGCAATGGGAGCACAATAGTGACTCTTCTTACCAGAAAACAACTCTTGCTTGTAGGACCAGAAACTACATGTGATTCAACTCCATTTCTGACTGGGAAACAAATAGTAGCTCGCCTTACAAGAAACACACTCTGCTTTTGAGAAAAGAGCACTCTTCTAATCTACTGTGTTTCCTAAAGGGCCAGAACATTGAGCTTGCTCAGAAGAAAAGGACAGTGCTTCCGACGTACGGGCCATATCTAGTTCAACTCAACTTAGAAAACTGACGAGAACAGTAGCTTCTCCTCAGTCCAATACACTGTACTTACTGGGAACAGATGCGAGAGCTATTTGCACTGTGTAAGGCAATGGGAGCACAATAGTGACTCTTCTTACCAGAAAACAACTCTTGCTCATAGGACCAGAAACTACATTTGATTCAACTCCATTTCTGACTGGGAAACAAATACTAGCTCGCCTTACAACAAACACACTCTGCTTTTGAGAAAAGAGCACTCTTCTAATCTACTGTGTTTCCTATATGGCCAGAACAGTGAGCTTGCTCAGAACAAAAGAACTGTGCTTCCAACGTACAGGCCAATCTAGTTCAACTCCACTTAGGAAACTGACAAGAACAGTAGCTTCTCTTCAGTCCAATACACTGTACTTGCTGGGAACAGACGCGAGTGCTCTTTGCACTGTGCATGGCGAATGGGATCGAAATAGTGACTCTTCTTACCAGAAAACAACTCTTGCTCGTAGGACAAGAAACTGCATGTGATTCAACTCCATATAGGACTGGGAAACAAACACTAGCTCGTCTTACAAGAAACACACTCAGCTTTTGAGAAAAGAGGACTCTTCTATTCTCCTGTGTTTCCTATAGGGCCGGAAGAGTGAGCTTGCTCAGAACAAAAGCACTGTGCTTCCGAAACACGGGCCATATCTAGTTCAACTCTGCTTAGGAAACTGACAATAACAGTAGCTTCTCCTCAGTCCAATACACTGTACTTGCTGGGAACAGACGCCAGTGCTCTTTGCACTGTGTATGGCAAATGGAGCACAATAGTGACTATTTTTACCACAAAAAAACTCTTGCTCATATGTCCAGAAACTGCATGTGATTCAAATCCTTTTCTGATTGGGAAACAAACACTAGCTCGCCTTACAAGAAACACACTCTGCTTTTGAGAAAAGAGCACTCTTCTAATCTACTGTGTTTCCTATAGGGCCAGAACAGTGAGCTTGCTCAGAAGAAAAGAACTATGCTTCCCACATACGGGCCATATCTAGTTCAACTCCACTTAGGAAACTAACGAGAACAGTAGCTTCTCTTCAGTCCAATACACTGTACTTGCTGGGAACAGACGCAAGTGCTATTTGCACTGTGCATGGCAATGGGAACGCAATAGTGACTCTTCTTACCAGAAAACAACTATTGCTCGTAGGACCAGAAACTGTATGTGATTCAACTCCATTTCTGACTGGGAAACAAATAGTAGCTCGCCTTACAAGAAACACACTCTGCTTTTGAGAAAAGAGCACTCTTCTAATCTACTGTGTTTCCTATAGGGCCAGAACAATGAGCTTGCTCAGAACAAAAGCATTGTGCTTCCGACACACGGGACATATCTAGTTCAACTCTGCTTAGGAAACTGACAAGAACAGTAGCTTCTCTTCAGTCCAATACACTGTACTTGCTTGGAACAGACGCGAGTGCTCTTTGCACTGTGTATGGCAAATGGAGCACAAAAGTGACTATTTTTACCACAAAACAACTCTTGCTCATAGGACCAGAAACTGCATGTGATTCAAATCCTTTTCTGATTGGGAAACAAACACTAGCTCGCCTTACAAGAAACACACTCTGCTTTTGAGAAAAGAGCACTCTTCTACTCTCCTGTGTTTCCTATAGGGCCAGAACAGTGAGCTTGCTCAGAACAAAAGCACTGTGCTTCCTATACACGGGCCATACCTAGTTCAACTCTGCTTAGGAAACTGACAAGAACAGTAGCTTCTCTTCAGTCCAATACACTGTACTTGCTGGGAACAGACTCCAGTGCTCTTTGCACTGTGTATGGCAATGGGAGCGCAATAGTGACTCTTCTTACCAGAAAAAACTCTTGCTCGTAGGACCAGAAACTGCATGTGATTCAACTCCATATAAGATTGGGAAACAAACACTAGCTCGCCTTACAAGAAACACACTCTGCTTTTGAGAAAAGAGCACTCTTCTAATCTACTGTGTTTCCTATAGGGCCAGAACAGTGAGCTTGCTCAGAATAAAAAAACTGTGCTTCCGAGACACGGGCCATATCTAGTTCAACTCTGCTTAGGAAACTGACAAGAACAGTAGCTTCTCTTCAGTCCAATACACTGTACTTGCTGGGAACAGATGCGAGTGCTATTTGCACTGTGTATGGCGAATGGAGCACAATCGTGACTCTTCTTACCAGAAAACAACTCTTGCTCGTAGGACCATAAACTGCATGTGATACAACTCCATTTCTGACTGGGAAACAAATACTAGCTCGCCTTACAAGAAACACACTCTGCTTTTGAGTAAAGAGCACTCTTCTAATCTACTGTGTTTCCTATAGGGCCAGAACAGTGAGCTTGCTCAGAAGAAAAGAACTGTGCTTCCGACATACGGGCCATATCTAGTTCAACTCAACGTAGGAAACTGACGAGAACAGTAGCTTCTCTTCAGTCCAATACACTGTATTTGCTGGGAACAGACACAAGTGCTATTTGCACTGTGTATGGCAATTGGAGCACAATAGTGACTCTTCTTACCAGAAAACAACTCTTGCTCGTAGGACAAGAAACTGCATGTGATTCAACTCCATTTTGGACTGGGAAACTAACACTAGCTCGCCTTACAAGAAACACACTCTGCTTTTGAGAAAAAAGCACTCTTCTACGCTCCTGTGTTTCCTATATGGCCAGAACAGTGAGCTTGCTCAGAACAAAAGCACTGTGCTTCGGACACACGGGCCATACCTTGTTCAACTCTGCTTAGGAAACTGACAAGAACAGTAGCTTCTCTTCAGTCCAATACCCTGTACTAGGTGGGAACAGACACGAGTGCTCTTTGCACTGTGTATGACGAATGGAGCACAAAAGTGACTCTTTTTTTACCACAAAACAACTCTTGTTCAAAGGAAGAGAAACTGCATGTGATTCAAATCCTTTTCTGATTGGGAAACAAACACTAGCTCGCCTTACAAGAAACACACTCTGCTTTTCAGAAAAGAGCACTCATCTTCTCTACTGTGTTTCCTATAGGGCCAGAACAGTGAGCTTGCTCAGAACAAAAGAACTGTGCTTCCTTCACACACGGGCCATATCTAGTTCTACTCCACTTAGGAAACTGACGAGAACAGTAGCTTCTCTTCAGTCCAATACACTGTACTTGCTGAAAACAGACGCCGGTGCTCTTTGCACTGTGTATGGCAATGGGAGCGCAATAGTGACTCTTCTTACCAGAAACAACTCTTGCTCATAGGACAAGAAACTGCATGTGATTCAAATCCGTTTCTGATAGGGAAACAAACACTAGCTCGCCTTACAAGAAACACACTCTGCTTTTGAGAAAAGAGCACTCTTCTAATCTACTGTGTTTCCTATAGGGCCAGAACAGTGAGCTTGCTCAGAACAACAGAACTGTGCTTCCGACACACGGGCCATATCTAGTTCAACTCCACTTAGGAAACTGACTAGAACTGTAGCTTCTCTTCAGTCCAATACACTGTACTTGCTGGGAACAGATGCGAGTGCTATTTGCACTGTGTATGGCAAATGGAGCACAATAGTGACTCTTCTTACCAGAAAACAACTCTTGCTCGTAGGACAAGAAACTGCATGTGATTCAACTCCATTTCTGACTGGGAAACACATAGTAGCTCGCCTTACAAGAAACACACTCTGCTTTTGATAAAAGAGCAATCTTCTAATCTACTGTGTTTCCTATAGGGCCAGAACAGTGAGCTTGCTCAGAACAAAAGAACTGTGCTTCCGATGTACGCGCCATATCTAGTTCAACTCCACTTAGAAAACTGACCAGAACAGTAGCTTCTCTTCAGGCCAATACACTGTACTTGCTGAAAACAGACACTGGTGCTCTTTGCACTGTGTATGGCAAATGGAGCGCAATAGTGACTCTTCTTACCAGAAACAACTCTTGCTCATAGGAAAAGAACCTGCATGTGATTCAAATCCGTTTCTGATTGGGAAACAAACACTAGCTCGCCTTACAAGAAACACACTCTGCTTTTGAGAAAAGAGCACTCTTCTAATCTACTGTGTTTCCTATAGGGCCAGAACAGTGAGATTGCTCAGAACAAAAGAACTGTGCTTCCGACTTAAGGGCCATATCTAGTTCAACTCTGCTTAGGAAACTGACAAGAACAGTAGCTTCTCTTCAGTCCAATACACTGTACAAGCTGGGAACAGACACGAGTGCTCTTTGCACTGTGTGTGACGAACAGAGCACAAAAGTGACTCTTTTTTACCACAAAACAACTCTTGCTCATAGGAAGAGAAACTGCGTGTGATTCAAATCCTTTTCTGATTGGGAAACAAACACTAGCTCGCCTTACAAGAAACACACTCTGCTTTTCATAAAAGAGCACTCATGTTCTCTACTGTGTTTCTTATGGGGCCAGAACAGTGAGCTTGCTCAGAACAAAAGAACTGTGCTTCCTTCACACACGGGCCATATGTAGTTCAACTCCACTTAGGAAACTGACGAGAACAGTAGCTTCTCTTCAGTCCAATACACTGTACTTGCTGGGAACAGACGCGAGTGCTATTTGCACTGTGTATGGCAAATGGAGCTCAATAGTGACTCTTCTTACCAGAAAACAACTCTTGCTCGTAGGACAAGAAACTGCATGTGATTCAACTCCATTTCTGACTGGGGAACAAATAGTAGCTCGCCTAACAAGAAACACACTCTGCTTTTGAGAAAAGAGCACTCTTCTAATCTACTGTGTTTCCTATAGGGCCAGAACAGTGAGCTTGCTCAGAACAAAAGAAATGTGCTTCCGACGTAACGGCCATATCTGGTTCAACTCCACTTAGGAAACTGACCAGAACAATAGCTTCTCTTCAGTCCAATACACTGTACTTGCTGGGAACAGACGCGAGTGCTATTTGCACTGTGTATGGCAAATGAAGCACAATAGTGTCTCTTCTTACCAGAAAACAACTCTTGCTCGTAGGACCAGAAACTGGATGTGATTCAACTCCATTTCTGACTGGGAAACAAATAGTAGCTCGCCTTACAAGAAACACACTCTGCTTTTGAGAAAAGAGCACTCTTCTAATCTACTGTGTTTCCTATAGGGCCACAACAGTGAGCTTGCTCAGAACAAAAGAACTGTGCTTCCGACACACGGGCCATATCTAGTTCAACTCCACTTAGGAAACTGACAAGAACAGTAGCTTCTCTTCAGTCCAATACACTGTACTTGCTGGGAACTGACGCGAGTGCTATTTGCACTGTGTATGGCAATGGGAGCACAATATTGACTCTTCTTACCAGAAAACAACTCTTGCTCGTAGGACAAGAAACTGCATGTGATTCAACTCCATTTTGGACTGGGAAACAAACACTAGCTCGCCTTACGAGAAACACACTCTGCTTTTGAGAAAAGAGCACTCTTCTACGCTCCTGTGTTTCCTATATAGCCAGAACATTGAGCTTGCTCAGAACAAAACACTGTGCTTCCAACACAGGGGCCATACCTTGTTCAACTTTGCTTAGGAAACCGACAAGAACAGTAGCTTCTCTTCAGTCTAATACTCTGTACTAGCTGGGAACAGACACGAGTGCTCTTTGCACTGTGTATGACAAATGGAGCACAAAAGTGGCTCTTTTTACCACAAAACAACTCTTGCTCATAGGAAGAGAAACTGCATGTGATTCAAATCCTTTTCTGATTGGGAAACAAACACTAGCTCGCCTTACAAAAAACACACTCTGCTTTTCAGAAAAGAGCACTCATCTTCTGTACTGTGTTTCCCATAGGGCCAGAACAGTGAGCTTGCTCAGAACAAAAGAACTGTGCTTCCTTCACACACGGGCCATATCTAGTTCAACTCCACTTAGGAAACTGACGAGAACAGTAGCTTCTCTTCAGTCCAATACACTGTACTTGCTGAAAACAGAATCCGGTGCTCTTTGCACTGTGTATGGCAATGGGAGCGCAATAGTGACTCTTCTTACCAGAAACAACTCTTGCTCATAGGACAAGAAACTGCATGTGATTCAAATCCGTTTCTGATTGGGAAACAAACACTAGCTCGCCTTACAAGAAACACACTCTGCTTTTGATAAAAGAGCACTCTTCTAATCTACTGTGTTTCCTATAGGGCCAGAACAGTGAGCTTGCTCAGAACAAAAGAACTGTGCTTCCGACCTAAGGGCCATATCTAGTTGAACTCCACTTAGGAAACTGACCAGAACAGTAGCTTCTCTTCTGTCCAATACACTGTACTTGCTGGGAACAGACGCGAGTGCTATTTGCACTGTGTATGGCAAATGGAGCACAATAGTGTCTCTTCTTACCAGAACACAACTCTTGCTCATAGGACCAGAAACTGCATGTGATTCAACTCCATTTCTGACTGGGAAACAAATAGTAGCTCGCCTTACAAGAAACACACTCTGCTTTTGATAAAAGAGCACTCTTCTAATCTACTGTGTTTCCTATAGGGCCAGAACAGTGAGCTTGCTCAGAACAAAAGAACTGTGCTTCCGACATAAGGGCCATATCTAGTTCAACTCTGCTTAGGAAAATGACAAGAACAGTAGCTTCTCTTCAGTCCAATACACTGTACTAGCTGGGAATAGACACGAGTGCTCTTTGCACTGTGTATGACGAATGGAGCACAAAAGTGGCTCTTTTTTTTACCACAAAACAACTCTTGCTCATAGGAAGAGAAACTGCATGTGATTCAAATCCTTTTCTGATTGGGAAACAAACACTAGCTCACCTTACAAGAAACACACTCTGCTTAAGAGAAAAGAGCACTCTTCTAATCTACTGTGTTTCCTGTAGGGCCAGAACAGTGAGCTTGCTCAGAACAAAAGCACTGTGCTTCCGACGTACGGGCCATATCTAGTTCAACTCCACTTAGGAAACTGACGAGAACAGTAGCTTCTCTTCAGTCCAATGCACTGTACTTGCTGGGAACAGATGCGAGTGCTATTTGCACTGTGTATGGCAATTGGAGCACAATAGTGACTCTTCTTACCAGAAAACAACTCTTGCTCGTAGGACCAGAAACTGAATGTGATTCAACTCCATTTCTGACTGGGAAACAAATAGTAGCTCGCCTTACAAGAAACACACTCTGCTTTTGATAAAAGAGCACTCTTCTAATCTACTGTGTTTCCTATAGGGCCAGAACAGTGAGCTTGCTCAGAACAAAAGAATTGTGCTTCCGAAGTACGGGCCATATCTAGTTCAACTCCACTTAGGAAACTGAAGAGAACAGTAGCTTCTCTTCAGTCCAATACACTGTACTTGCTGGGAAAAGACGTGAGTGCTATTTGCACTGTGTATGGCAATGGGAGCACAATAGTGACTCTTCTTACCAAAAAACAACTCTTGCTCATAGGACCAGAAATTGCATGTGATTCAACTCCATTTTGGTCTGGGAAACAAACACTAGATCGCTTACAAGAAACACACTCTTCTTTTGAGAAAAGAGCACTCTTCTACTCTCCTGTGTTTCCTATAGGGCCAGAAGAGTGAGCCTGCTCAGAACAAAAGAACTGTGCTTCTGACACACGGGCCATATCTAGTTCAACTCTACTTAGGAAACTGACAAGAACAGTAGCTTCTCCTCAGTCCAATACACTGTACTTGCTGGAAACAGACGCGAGTACTCTTTGCACTGTGTATGGCGAATGGAGCAAAAAAGTGACTCTTTTTACCACAAAACAACTCTTGCTCATAGGACCAGAAACTGCATGTGATTCAAATCCATTTCTGATTGGGAAACAAACACTAGCTCGCCTTACAAGAAACACACTCTGCTTTTCAGAAAAGAGCACTCATCTTCTCTACTGTGTTTCCTATATGGCCAGAACAGTGAGCTTGCTCAGAACAAAAGAACTGTGCTTCCGACTTACAGGCCATATCTAGTTCAACTCCACTTAGGAAACTGACAAGAATAGTATCTTCTCTTCAGTCCAATACACTGTACTTGCTGGGAACAGACGCGAGTGCTCTTTGCACTGTGTATGGCAATGGGAGCGCAATAGTGAGTCTTCTTACCAGAAACAACTCTTGCTCGTAGGACCAGAAACTGCATGTGATTCAACTCCATTTCTGACTGGGAAACAAATACTAGCTCGCCTTACAAGAAACACACTCTGCTTTTGAGAAAAGAGCACTCTTCTAATCTACTGTGTTTCCTGTAGGGCCAGAAGAGTGAGCTTGCTCAGAGCAAAAGAACTGTGCTTCCGACGTACGGGCCATATCTAGTTCAACTCCACTTAGGAAACTGACGAGAACAGTAGCTTCTCTTGAGTCCAATACACTGTACTTGCTGGGAACAGACACAAGTGCTCTTTGCACTATGCACGGCAAATGGAGCACAAAAGTGACTCTTTTTTTTACCACAAAACAACTCTTGCTCATAGGACCAGAAACTGCATGTGATTCAAATCCTTTTCTGATTGGGAAACAAACACTAGGTCGCCTTACAAGAAACACACTCTGCTTTTGAGAAAAGAGCACTCTTCTAATCTACTATGTTTCCTATAGGGCCACAACAGTGAGCTTGCTCAGGACAAAAGAACTGTGCTTCCGACACACGGGACATATCTAGTTTAACTCCACTTAGGAAACTGACGAGAACAGTAGCTTCTCTTCAGTCCAATACACTGTACTTGCTGGGAACTGACGCGAGTGCTATTTGCACTGTGTATGGCAATGGGAGCACAATAGTGACTCTTCTTACCAGAAAACAACTCTTGCTCGTAGGACAAGAAACTTCATGTGATTCAACTCCATTTTGGACTGGGAAACAAACACTAGCTCGCCTTACAAGAAACACACTCTGCTTTTGAGAAAAGAGCACTCTTCTACGCTCCTGTGTTTCCTATATGGCCAGAACAGTGAGCTTGCTCAGAACAAAAGCACTGTGCTTCCGACACACTGGCTATACCTTGTTCAACTCTGCTTAGGAAACTGACAAGAACAGTAGCTTCTGTTCAGTCCAATACACTGTACTAGCTGGGAACAGACACGAGTGCTCTTTGCACTGTGTATGACGAATGGAGCACAAAAGTGACTCTTTTTTACCACAAAACAATTCTTGCTCATAGGAAGAGAAATTGCATGTGATTCAAATCCTTTTCTGATTGGGAAACAAACACTAGCTCGCCTTACAAGAAACACACTCTGCTTTTCATAAAAGAGCACTCATCTTCTCTACTGTGTTTCCTATAGGGCCAGAACAGTGAGCTTGCTCAGAACAAAAGAACTGTGCTTCCTTCACACACGGGCCATATGTAGTTCAACTCCACTTAGGAAACTGACGAGAACAGTAGCTTCTCGTCAGTCCAATACACTGTACTTGCTGGGAACAGACGCGAGTGCTATTTGCACTGTGTAAGGCAAATGGAGCTCAATAGTGACTCTTCTTACCAGAAAACAACTCTTGCTCGTAGGACAAGAAACTGCATGTGATTCAACTCCATTTCTGACTGGGGAACAAATAGTAGCTCGCCTTACAAGAAACACACTCTGCTTTTGAGAAAAGAGCACTCTTCTAATCTACTGTGTTTCCTATAGGGCCAGAAGAGTGAGCTTGCTCAGAACAAAAGCACTGTGCTTCCGACACATGGGCCATACCTTGTTCAACTTTGCTTAGGAAACTGACAAGAACAGTAACTTCTCTTCAGTCCAATACACTGTACTAGCTGGGAACAGACACGAGTGCTCTTTGCACTGTGTATGACGAATGGAGCACAAAAGTGGCTCTTTTTACCACAAAACAACTCTTGCTCATAGGACAAGATACTGCATGTGATTCAAATCCTTTTCTGATTGGGAAACAAACACTAGCTTCCCTTACAAGAAACACACTCTGGTTTTCATAAAAGAGCACTCATCTTCTCTACTGTGTTTCCTATAGGGCCAGAACAGTGAGCTTGCTCAGAACAAAAGAACTGTGCTTCCTTCACACACGGGCCATATGCAGTTCAACTCCACTTAGGAAACTGACAAGAACAGTAGCTTCTCTTCAGTCCAATACACTGTACTTGCTGGGAACAGACGCGAGTGCTATTTGCACTGTGTATGGCAAATGGAGCTCAATAGTGACTCTTCTTACCAGAAAACAACTCTTGCTCGTAGACAAGAAACTGCATGTGATTCAACTCCATTTCTGACTGGGGAACAAATAGTAGCTCGCCATACAAGAAACACACTCTGCTTTTGAGAAAACAGCACTCTTCTAATCTACTGTGTTTCCTATAGGGACAGAAGAGTGAGCTTGCTCAGAACAAAAGCACTGTGCTTCCGACACATGGGCCATACCTTGTTCAACTTTGCTTAGGAAACTGACAAGAACAGTAGCTTCTCTTCAGTCCAATACACTGTACTAGCTGGGAACAGACACGAGTGCTCTTTGCACTGTGTATGACGAATGGAGCACAAAAGTGGCTCTTTTTACCACAAAACAACTCTTGCTCATAGGACAAGATACTGCATGTGATTCAAATCCTTTTCTGATTGGGAAACAAACACTAGCTTCCCTTACAAGAAACACACTCTGGTTTTCATAAAAGAGCACTCATCTTCTCTACTGTGTTTCCTATAGGGCCAGAACAGTGAGCTTGCTCAGAACAAAAGAACTGTGCTTCCTTCACACACGGGCCATATGCAGTTCAACTCCACTTAGGAATCTGACAAGAACAGTAGCTTCTCTTCAGTCCAATACACTGTACTTGCTGGGAACAGACGCGAGTGCTATTTGCACTGTGTATGGCAAATGGAGCTCAATAGTGACTCTTCTTACCAGAAAACAACTCTTGCTCGTAGACAAGAAACTGCATGTGATTCAACTCCATTTCTGACTGGGGAACAAATAGTAGCTCGCCATACAAGAAACACACTCTGCTTTTGAGAAAACAGCACTCTTCTAATCTACTGTGTTTCCTATAGGGACAGAAGAGTGAGCTTGCTCAGAACAAAAGCACTGTGCTTCCGACACAGGGGCCATACCTTGTTCAACTTTGCTTAGGAAACTGACAAGAACAGTAGCTTCTCTTCAGTCCAATACACTGTACTAGCTGGGAACAGACACGAGTGCTCTTTGCACTGTGTATTGACGAATGGAGCACAAAAGTGGCTCTTTTTACCACAAAACAACTCTTGCTCATAGGAAGAGAAACTGCATGTGATTCAAATCCTTTTCTGATTGGGAAACCAACACTAGCTCGCCTTACAAGAAACACACTCTGCTTTTCAGAAAAGAGCACTCATCTTCTCTACTGTGTTTCCTATAGGGCCAGAACAGTGAGCTTGCTCAGAACAAAATAACTGTGCTTCCTTCACAAACGGGCCATATCTAGTTCAACTCCACTTAGGAAACTGACAAGAACAGTAGCTTCTCTTCAGTCCAATACACTGTACTTGCTGAAAACAGACGCAGGAGCTCTTTGCACTGTGTATGGCAATGGGAGCGCAATAGTGACTCTTCTTACCAGAAAACAACTCTTGCTCTTAGGACAAGAAACTGCATGTGATTCAACTCCATTTCTGACTGGGGAACATATAGTAGCTCGCCTTACAAGAAACACACTCTGCTTTTGAGAAAAGAGCACTCTTCTAATCTACTGTGTTTCCTATAGGGCCACAACAGTGAGCTTGCTCAGAACAAAAGAACTGTGCTTCCGACGTAAGGGCCATATCTAGTTCAACTCCACTTAGGAAACTGACCAGAACAATAGCTTCTCTTCAGTCCAATACACTGTACTTGCTGGGAACAGACGCGAGTGCTATTTGCACTGTGTATGGCAAATGGAGCACAATAGTGACTCTTTTTACCAGAAAACAACTCTTGCTCGTAGGACCAGAAACTGGATGTGATTCAACTCCATTTCTGACTGGGAAACAAATAGTAGCTCGCCTTACAAGAAACACACTCTGCTTTTGAGAAAAGAGCACTCTTCTAATCTACTGTGTTGCCTATAGGGGCAGAAGAGTGAGATTGCTCAGAACAAAAGCACTGTGCTTCCGACACAGGGGCCATACCTTGTTCAACTTTGCTTAGGAAACTGACAAGAACAGTAGCTTCTATTCAGTCCAATACACTGTATTAGCTGGGAACAGACACGAGTGCTCTTTGCACTGTGTATGACGAATGGAGCACAAAAGTGGCTCTTTTTACCACAAAACAACTCTTGCTCATAGGAAGAGAAACTGCATGTGATTCAAATCCTTTTCTGATTGGGAAACAAACACTAGCTCGCCTTACAAGAAACACACTCTGCTTTTCAGAAAAGAGCACTCATCTTCTCTACTGTGTTTCCTATAGGGCCAGAACAGTGAGCTTGCTCAGAACAAAAGAACTGTGCTTCCTTCACACACGGGCCATATCTAGTTCTACTCCACTTAGGAAACTGACGAGAACAGTAGCTTCTCTTCAGTCCAATACACTGTACTTGCTGAAAACAGACGCCGGTGCTCTTTGCACTGTTTATGGCAATGGGAGCACAATAGTGACTCTTCTTACCAGAAACAACTCTTGCTCATAGGACAAGAAACTGCATGTGATTCAAATCCGTTTCTGATAGGGAAACAAACACTAGCTCGCCTTACAAGAAACACACTCTGCTTTTGAGAAAAGAGCACTCTTCTAATCTACTGTGTTTCCTATAGGGCCAGAACAGTGAGCTTGCTCAGAACAACAGAACTGTGCTTCCGACACACGGGCCATATCTAGTTCAACTCCACTTAGGAAACTGACTAGAACTGTAGCTTCTCTTCAGTCCAATACACTGTACTTGCTGGGAACAGACGCGAGTGCTATTTGCACTGTGTATGGCAAATGGAGCACAATAGTGACTCTTCTTACCAGAAAACAACTCTTGCTCGTAGGACAAGAAACTGCATGTGATTCAACTCCATTTCTGACTGGGAAACACATAGTAGCTCGCCTTACAAGAAACACACTCTGCTTTTGATAAAAGAGCAATCTTCTAATCTACTGTGTTTCCTATAGGGCCAGAACAGTGAGCTTGCTCAGAACAAAAGAACTGTGCTTCCGATGTACGCGCCATATCTAGTTCAACTCCACTTAGGAAACTGACCAGAACAGTAGCTTCTCTTCAGGCCAATACACTGTACTTGCTGAAAACAGACACTGGTGCTCTTTGCACTGTGTATGGCAAATGGAGCGCAATAGTGACTCTTCTTACCAGAAACAACTCTTGCTCATAGGAAAAGAACCTGCATGTGATTCAAATCCGTTTCTGATTGGGAAACAAACACTAGCTCGCCTTACAAGAAACACACTCTGCTTTTGAGAAAAGAGCACTCTTCTAATCTACTGTGTTTCCTATAGGGCCAGAACAGTGAGATTGCTCAGAACAAAAGAACTGTGCTTCCGACTTAAGGGCCATATCTAGTTCAACTCTGCTTAGGAAACTGACAAGAACAGTAGCTTCTCTTCAGTCCAATACACTGTACAAGCTGGGAACAGACACGAGTGCTCTTTGCACTGTGTGTGACGAACGGAGCACAAAAGTGACTCTTTTTTACCACAAAACAACTCTTGCTCATAGGAAGAGAAACTGCGTGTGATTCAAATCCTTTTCTGATTGGGAAACAAACACTAGCTCGCCTTACAAGAAACACACTCTGCTTTTCATAAAAGAGCACTCATGTTCTCTACTGTGTTTCTTATGGGGCCAGAACAGTGAGCTTGCTCAGAACAAAAGAACTGTGCTTCCTTCACACACGGGCCATATGTAGTTCAACTCCACTTAGGAAACTGACGAGAACAGTAGCTTCTCTTCAGTCCAATACACTGTACTTGCTGGGAACAGACGCGAGTGCTATTTGCACTGTGTATGGCAAATGGAGCTCAATAGTGACTCTTCTTACCAGAAAACAACTCTTGCTCGTAGGACAAGAAACTGCATGTGATTCAACTCCATTTCTGACTGGGGAACAAATAGTAGCTCGCCTAACAAGAAACACACTCTGCTTTTGAGAAAAGAGCACTCTTCTAATCTACTGTGTTTCCTATAGGGCCAGAACAGTGAGCTTGCTCAGAACAAAAGAAATGTGCTTCCGACGTAACGGCCATATCTGGTTCAACTCCACTTAGGAAACTGACCAGAACAATAGCTTCTCTTCAGTCCAATACACTGTACTTGCTGGGAACAGACGCGAGTGCTATTTGCACTGTGTATGGCAAATGAAGCACAATAGTGTCTCTTCTTACCAGAAAACAACTCTTGCTCGTAGGACCAGAAACTGGATGTGATTCAACTCCATTTCTGACTGGGAAACAAATAGTAGCTCGCCTTACAAGAAACACACTCTGCTTTTGAGAAAAGAGCACTCTTCTAATCTACTGTGTTTCCTATAGGGCCACAACAGTGAGCTTGCTCAGAACAAAAGAACTGTGCTTCCGACACACGGGCCATATCTAGTTCAACTCCACTTAGGAAACTGACAAGAACAGTAGCTTCTCTTCAGTCCAATACACTGTACTTGCTGGGAACTGACGCGAGTGCTATTTGCACTGTGTATGGCAATGGGAGCACAATATTGACTCTTCTTACCAGAAAACAACTCTTGCTCGTAGGACAAGAAACTGCATGTGATTCAACTCCATTTTGGACTGGGAAACAAACACTAGCTCGCCTTACGAGAAACACACTCTGCTTTTGAGAAAAGAGCACTCTTCTACGCTCCTGTGTTTCCTATATAGCCAGAACATTGAGCTTGCTCAGAACAAAACACTGTGCTTCCAACACAGGGGCCATACCTTGTTCAACTTTGCTTAGGAAACCGACAAGAACAGTAGCTTCTCTTCAGTCTAATACTCTGTACTAGCTGGGAACAGACACGAGTGCTCTTTGCACTGTGTATGACAAATGGAGCACAAAAGTGGCTCTTTTTACCACAAAACAACTCTTGCTCATAGGAAGAGAAACTGCATGTGATTCAAATCCTTTTCTGATTGGGAAACAAACACTAGCTCGCCTTACAAGAAACACACTCTGCTTTTCAGAAAAGAGCACTCATCTTCTGTACTGTGTTTCCCATAGGGCCAGAACAGTGAGCTTGCTCAGAACAAAAGAACTGTGCTTCCTTCACACACGGGCCATATCTAGTTCAACTCCACTTAGGAAACTGACGAGAACAGTAGCTTCTCTTCAGTCCAATACACTGTACTTGCTGAAAACAGAATCCGGTGCTCTTTGCACTGTGTATGGCAATGGGAGCGCAATAGTGACTCTTCTTACCAGAAACAACTCTTGCTCATAGGACAAGAAACTGCATGTGATTCAAATCCGTTTCTGATTGGGAAACAAACACTAGCTCGCCTTACAAGAAACACACTCTGCTTTTGATAAAAGAGCACTCTTCTAATCTACTGTGTTTCCTATAGGGCCAGAACAGTGAGCTTGCTCAGAACAAAAGAACTGTGCTTCCGACCTAAGGGCCATATCTAGTTGAACTCCACTTAGGAAACTGACCAGAACAGTAGCTTCTCTTCTGTCCAATACACTGTACTTGCTGGGAACAGACGCGAGTGCTATTTGCACTGTGTATGGCAAATGGAGCACAATAGTGTCTCTTCTTACCAGAACACAACTCTTGCTCATAGGACCAGAAACTGCATGTGATTCAACTCCATTTCTGACTGGGAAACAAATAGTAGCTCGCCTTACAAGAAACACACTCTGCTTTTGATAAAAGAGCACTCTTCTAATCTACTGTGTTTCCTATAGGGCCAGAACAGTGAGCTTGCTCAGAACAAAAGAACTGTGCTTCCGACATAAGGGCCATATCTAGTTCAACTCTGCTTAGGAAAATGACAAGAACAGTAGCTTCTCTTCAGTCCAATACACTGTACTAGCTGGGAATAGACACGAGTGCTCTTTGCACTGTGTATGACGAATGGAGCACAAAAGTGGCTCTTTTTTTTACCACAAAACAACTCTTGCTCATAGGAAGAGAAACTGCATGTGATTCAAATCCTTTTCTGATTGGGAAACAAACACTAGCTCACCTTACAAGAAACACACTCTGCTTAAGAGAAAAGAGCACTCTTCTAATCTACTGTGTTTCCTGTAGGGCCAGAACAGTGAGCTTGCTCAGAACAAAAGCACTGTGCTTCCGACGTACGGGCCATATCTAGTTCAACTCCACTTAGGAAACTGACGAGAACAGTAGCTTCTCTTCAGTCCAATGCACTGTACTTGCTGGGAACAGATGCGAGTGCTATTTGCACTGTGTATGGCAATTGGAGCACAATAGTGACTCTTCTTACCAGAAAACAACTCTTGCTCGTAGGACCAGAAACTGAATGTGATTCAACTCCATTTCTGACTGGGAAACAAATAGTAGCTCGCCTTACAAGAAACACACTCTGCTTTTGATAAAAGAGCACTCTTCTAATCTACTGTGTTTCCTATAGGGCCAGAACAGTGAGCTTGCTCAGAACAAAAGAATTGTGCTTCCGAAGTACGGGCCATATCTAGTTCAACTCCACTTAGGAAACTGAAGAGAACAGTAGCTTCTCTTCAGTCCAATACACTGTACTTGCTGGGAAAAGATGTGAGTGCTATTTGCACTGTGTATGGCAATGGGAGCACAATAGTGACTCTTCTTACCAAAAAACAACTCTTGCTCATAGGACCAAAAATTGCATGTGATTCAACTCCATTTTGGTCTGGGAAACAAACACTAGATCGCTTACAAGAAACACACTCTTCTTTTGAGAAAAGAGCACTCTTCTACTCTCCTGTGTTTCCTATAGGGCCAGAAGAGTGAGCCTGCTCAGAACAAAAGAACTGTGCTTCTGACACACGGGCCATATCTAGTTCAACTCTACTTAGGAAACTGACAAGAACAGTAGCTTCTCCTCAGTCCAATACACTGTACTTGCTGGAAACAGACGCGAGTACTCTTTGCACTGTGTATGGCGAATGGAGCAAAAAAGTGACTCTTTTTACCACAAAACAACTCTTGCTCATAGGACCAGAAACTGCATGTGATTCAAATCCATTTCTGATTGGGAAACAAACACTAGCTCGCCTTACAAGAAACACACTCTGCTTTTCAGAAAAGAGCACTCATCTTCTCTACTGTGTTTCCTATATGGCCAGAACAGTGAGCTTGCTCAGAACAAAAGAACTGTGCTTCCGACTTACAGGCCATATCTAGTTCAACTCCACTTAGGAAACTGACAAGAATAGTATCTTCTCTTCAGTCCAATACACTGTACTTGCTGGGAACAGACGCGAGTGCTCTTTGCACTGTGTATGGCAATGGGAGCGCAATAGTGAGTCTTCTTACCAGAAACAACTCTTGCTCGTAGGACCAGAAACTGCATGTGATTCAACTCCATTTCTGACTGGGAAACAAATACTAGCTCGCCTTACAAGAAACACACTCTGCTTTTGAGAAAAGAGCACTCTTCTAATCTACTGTGTTTCCTGTAGGGCCAGAAGAGTGAGCTTGCTCAGAGCAAAAGAACTGTGCTTCCGACGTACGGGCCATATCTAGTTCAACTCCACTTAGGAAACTGACGAGAACAGTAGCTTCTCTTGAGTCCAATACACTGTACTTGCTGGGAACAGACACGAGTGCTCTTTGCACTATGCACGGCAAATGGAGCACAAAAGTGACTCTTTTTTTTACCACAAAACAACTCTTGCTCATAGGACCAGAAACTGCATGTGATTCAAATCCTTTTCTGATTGGGAAACAAACACTAGGTCGCCTTACAAGAAACACACTCTGCTTAAGAGAAAAGAGCACTCTTCTAATCTACTGTGTTTCCTGTAGGGCCAGAACAGTGAGCTTGCTCAGAACAAAAGAACTGTGCTTCCGACGTACGGGCCATATCTAGTTCAACTCCACTTAGGAAACTGACGAGAACAGTAGCTTCTCTTCAGTCCAATACACTGTACTTGCTGGGAACAGACGCGAGTACTCTTTTTACTGTGTATGGGTATGGAGCACTAAAGTGACTCTTTTTACTACAAAACAACTCTTGCTCATAGGACCAGAAACTTCATGTAATTCAAATCCTTTTCTGATAGGGAAACAAACACTAGCTCCCCTTACAAGAAACACACTCTGCTTTTGAGAAAAGAGCACTCTTCTAATGTACTGTGTTTCTTATAGGTCCAGAACAGTGAGCTTGCTCAGAACAAAAGAACTGTGCTTCCGACATACGGGCCATATCTAGTTCAACTCCACTCAGGAAACTGACTAGAACAGGAGCTTCTCTTCAGTCCAATACACTGTACTTGCTGGGAACAGACGCGAGTGCTATTTGCACTGTGTATGGCAAATGGCGCACAATAGTCACTCTTCTTACCAGAAAACAACTCTTGCACGTAGGACAAGAAACTGCATGTGATTCAACTCCATTTCTGACTGGGAAACAAATAGTAGCTCGCCTTACAAGAAACACACTCTGCTTTTGAGAAAAGAGCACTCTTCTAATCTACTGTGTTTCCTATAGGGCCAGAACAGTGAGCTTGCTCAGAACCATAGAACTGTCCTTCCGTTGTATGGGCCATATCTAGTTCAACTCCACTTAGGAAACTGAAGAGAACAGTAGCTTCTCTTCAGTCCAATACACTGTACTTGCTGGGAAGAGACGCGAGAGCTCTTTGCACTGTGTATGGCGAATGGGGCACAAATTGTCTCTTTTTTCCACAAAACAACTCACGCACAGGACCAGAAACTGCATGTGATTCAAATCCTTTTCTGATTGGGAAACAAACACTATCCAGCCTTACAAGAAACACACTCTGCTTTTGAGAAAAGAGCACTCTTCTAATCTACTGTGTTTCCTATAGTGCCAGAACAGTGAGCTTGCTCAGAACAAAAGAACTGTGCTTCCTACACACACGGGCCATATCTAGTTCAACTCCACTTAGGAAATTGACGAGAACAGTAGCTTCTCTTCAGTCCAATACACTGTACTTGCTGGGAACAGACGCGAGTGCTATTTGCACTGCATATGGCAATGGAAGCGCAATAGTGACTCTTCTTACCAGAAAACAACTCTTGCTCACAGGACCAGAAACTGAATGTGATTCAACTCCATTTCTGACTGGGAAACAAAGAGTAGCTCGCCTTACAAGAAACACACTCTGCTTTTGAGAAAAGAGCACTCTTCTAATCTACTGTGTTTCCTATAGGGCCAGAACAGTGAGCTTGCTCAGAACAAAAGAACTGTGCTTCAGATGTACGGGCTATATCTAGTTCAACTCCACTGAGGAAACTGACGAGAACAGTAGCTTCTCTTCAGTCCAATACACTGTACTTGCTGGGAACAGACGCGAGTGCTATTTGCACTGTGTATGGCAATGGGAGCGCAATAGTGACACTTCCTACCAGAAAACAACTCCTGCTGGTAGGACCAGAAACTGCATGTGATTCAACTCCATTTCTGCCTGGGAAACAAATAGTAGCTCGCCTTACAAGAAACACACTCTGCTTTTGAGAAAGAGCACTCTTCTAATCTACTGTGTTTCATATAGGGCCAGAATAGTGAACTTGCTCAGAACAAAAGAACTGTGCTCCCTTCACACGGGCCATATCTAGTTCAACTCTGCTTAGGAAACTGAGAAGAACAGTAGATTCTCTTCAGTCCAATACACTGTACTTGCTGGGAACAGAAGCCAGTGCTATTTGCACTGAGTATGGCAAATGGAGCACAATAGTGAATCTTCTTACCAGAAAACAACTCCTGCTCGTAGGACCAGAAACTGCATGTGATTCAAATCCTTTTCTGATTGGGAAACAAATACTAGCTCGCCTTACAAGAAACACACTCTGCTTTTGAGAAAAGAGCACTCTTCTAATCTACTGTGTTTCCTAAAGGGCCAAAACAGTGAGCTTGCTCAGAACAAACAACTGTGCTTCTGATGTACGGGCCATATCTAGTTCAACTCAACTTAGGAAACTGACGAGAACAGTAGCTTCTCTACAGTCCAATACACTGTACTTGCTGGGAACAGAAGCGAGTGCTATTTGCACTGTGTATGGCAATGGGAGCACAATAGTGACTCTTCTTACCAGAAAACAACTCCTGATCGTAGTACAAGAAACTGCATGTGATTCAACTCCATATCTGACTAGGAAACAAATAGTAGCTCGCCTTACAAGAAACACACTCTTCTTTTGAGAAAAGAGCACTCTTCTAATCTACTGTGTTTCCTAAAGGGCCAGAACAGTGAGCTTGCTCAGAACAAAAGCACTGTGCTTCCGACACACGGGACATATCTAGTTCAACTCTGCTTAGGAAACTGACAAGAACAGTAGCTTCTCTTCAGTCCAATATACTGTATTTGCTGGGAACATATGCGAGTGCTATTTGTACTGTGTATGGCAATGGGAGCACAATAGTGACTCTTCTTACCCGAAAACAACTCCTGCTCGTAGGACCAGAAACTGCATGTGATTCAACTCCATTTGGGACTGGGAAACAAATACTAGCTCGCCTTAGAAGAAACACACTCTGCTTTTGAGAAAAGAGCACTCTTCTAATGTACTCTATTTCCTATAGGGCCAGAACAGTGAGCTTGCTCAGAACAAAAGAACTGTGCTTCCAACACACGGGCCATATCTAGTTCAACTCTGCTTAGGAAACTAACAAGAACAGTAGCTTCTCTTCAGTCCAATACACTGTACTTGCTGGGAACAGACGCAATTACTATTTGCACTGTGTATGGCAATGGGAGCACAATAGTGACTCTTCTTACCAGAAAACAACTCTTGCTTGTAGGAGCAGAAACTGCATGTGGTTCAACTCCATTTCTGACTGGGAAACAAATACTAGCTCTCCTTACAAGAAACACACTCTCCTTTTGATAAAAGAGCACTCTTCTACTCTCCTGTGATTCCTATAGGGCCAGAAGAGTGAGCTTGCTCAGAACAAAAGAAATGTGCTTCCTACACACGGGCCATATCTAGTTCAACTCCACTTAGGAAGATGACGAGAACAGTAGCTTCTCTTCAGTCCAATACACTGTACTTGCTGGGAACAGACGCGAGTGCTATTTGCACTGTGTATGGCAATGGGAGCGCAATAGTGACTCTTCTTACCAGAAAAAACTCTTGCTCGTAGGACGAGAAACTGCATGTGATTCAACTCCATTTCTGACTGGGAAACAAATACTAGCTTGCCTTACAAGAAACACACTCTGCTTTTGAGAAAATAGCACTCTTCTAATCTACTGTGTTTCCTATAGGGCCAGAAGAGTGAGCTTGCTCAGAAAAATGCACTGTGCTTCCTACACACGGGCCATATCTAGTTCAACTCTGCTTAGGAAACTGACAAGAACAGTAGCTTCTCTTCACTCCAGTACACTGTACTTGCTGGGAACAGACGCGATTGCTATTTGCACTGTGTATTTCCATGGGTGCGCAATAGTGACTCTACTTACCAGAAAACAACTCTTGCTTGTAGGACAAGAAACTTCATGTGATTCAACTCCATTTAGGACAGGGAAAAAAATGCTAGCTCGCCTTACAAGAAACACACTCTGCTTTTGAGAAAAGAGCACTCTTCTACTCTCCTGTGTTCCCTATAGGGCCAGAAGAGTGAGCTTGCTCAGAACAAAAGAACTGTGCTTCCTTCACAAACGGGTCATATCTAGTTCAACTCGGCTTAGGAAACTGACAAGAACAGTAGTTTCTCTTCAGTCCAATACACTGTACATGCTGGGAACCGACGCCAGTGCTTTTTGCACTGTGTATGGCAAATGGAGCACAATAGTGACTCTTCTTACCCGAAAACAACTCCTGCTAGTAGGACCAGAAACTGCATGTGATTCAACTCCATTTAGGACTGGGAAACAAATACTAGCTCGCCTTACAAGAAACACACTCTGCTTTTGAGAAAAGAGCACTCTTCTAATCTACTGTATTTCCTATAGGGCCAGAACAGTGAGCTTGCTCAGAACAAAAGAACTGTGCTTCCAACACACGGGCCATATCTAGTTCAACTCTGCTTAGGAAACTAACAAGAACAGTAGCTTCTCTTCAGTCCAATACTCTGTACTTGCTGGGAACAGACGCGAATACTATTTGCACTGTGTATGGCAATGGGAGCACAATAGTGACTCTTCTTACCAGAAAACAACTCTTGCTTGTAGGAGCAGAAACTGCATGTGGTTCAACTCCATTTCTGACTGGGAAACAAATACTAGCTCGCCTTACAAGAAACACACTCTGCTTTTGATAAAAGAGCACTCTTCTACTCTCCTGTGATTCCTATAGGGCCAGAAGAGTGAGCTTGCTCAGAACAAAAGAAATGTGCTTCCTACACACGGGCCATATCTAGTTCAACTCCACTTAGGAAGATGACGAGAACAGTAGCTTCTGTTCAGTCCAATACACTGTACTTGCTGGGAACAGACGCGAGTGCTATTTGCACTGTGTATGGCAATGGGAGCACAATAGTGACTCTTCTTACCAGAAAAAACTCTTGCTCGTAGGACCAGAAACTGCATGTGATTCAACTCCATTTCTGACTGGGAAACAAATACTAGCTTGCCTTACAAGAAACACACTCCGCTTTTGAGAAAAGAGCACTCTTCTAATCTACTGTGTTTCCTGTAGGGCCAGAACAGTGAGCTTGCTCAGAACAAAAGAACTGTGCTTCCGACGTACCGGCCATATCTAGTTCAACTCCAGTTAGGAAACTGACAAGAACAGTAGCTTCTCTTCAGTCCAATACACTGGACTTGCTGGGAACAGACGCCAGTGCTCTTTGCACTGTGCATGGCGAATGTCGCACAAAAGTGACTCTTTTTACCACAAAACAACTCTTGCTCATAGGACCAGAATCTGAATGTGATTCAAATCCTTTACTGATTGGGAAACAAACACTAGCTCGCCTTACAAGAAACACACTCTGCTTTTGAGAAAAGAGCACTCTTCTACTCTCCTGTGTTTCCTATAGGGCCAGAAGAGTGAGCTTGCTCAGAACAAAAGAACTGGGCTTCCGATGTACAGGCTATATCTAGTTCAACTCAACTTAGGAAACTGACAAGAACAGTAGCTTCTCTTCAGTCCAATACACTGTATGTGCTGGGAACAGACGCAAGTGCTATTTGCACTGTGTATGGCAATGGGAGCACAATAGTGACTCTTCTTACCAGAAAACAACTCTTTCTCGTAGGACCAGAAACTGCATGTGATTCAAGTCCATTTCTGACTGGGAAACAAATAGTAGCTCGCCTTACAAGAAACACACTCTGCTTTTGAGAAAAGAGCACTCTTCTAATCTACTGTGTTTCCTAAAGGGCCAAAACAGTGAGCTTGCTCAGAACAAAAGAACTGTGCTTCTGACGTACGGGCCATATCTAGTTCAACTCAACTTAGGAAACTGACGAGAACAGTAGTTTCTCTTCAGTCCAATACACTGTACTTGCTGGGAACAGAATCGAGTGTTATTTTCACTGTGTATGGCAATGGGAGCGCAATCGTTACTCTTCTTACCAGAAAACAACTCCTGCTCGTAGGACCAGAAACTGCATGTGATTCATCTCCATTTCTGACTGGGAAACAAATACTAGCTCGCCTTACAAGAAACACACTCTGCTTTTGAGAAAAGAGCACTCTTCTAATCTACTGTGTTTCCTATAGGGCCAGAAGAGTGAGCTTGCTCAGAACAAAAGCACTGTGCTTTGGACACACGGGACATATCTATTTCAACTCTGCTTAGGAAACTGACAAGAACAGTAGCTTCTCTTCAGTCCAATACACTGTACTTGCTGGGAACAGACGCGAGTGCTCTTTGCACTGTGTATGGCAAATGGAGCACAAAAGTGACTATTTTTACCACAAAACAACTCTTGCTCATAGGACCAGAAACTGCATGTGATTCAAATCCTTTTCTGATTGGGAAACAAACACTAGCTCGCCTTACAAGAAACACACTCTGCTTTTGAGAAAAGAGCACTCTTCTACACTCCTGTGTTTCCTATAGGGCCAGAACAGTGAGCTTGCTCAGAACAAAAGCACTGTGCTTCCTACACACGGGCCATATCTAGTTCAACTCTGCTTAGGAAACTGACAAGAACAGTAGCTTCTCTTCAGTCCAATACACTGTACTTGCTAGGAACAGACTCCAGTGCTCTTTGCACTGTGTATGGCAATGGGAGCGCAATAGTGACTCTTCTTACCAGAAAAAACTCTTGCTCGTAGGACCAGAAACTGCATGTGATTCAACTCCATATAGGACTGGGAAACAAACACTAGCTCGCCTTACAAGAAACACACTCTGCTTTTGAGATAAGAACACTCTTCTAATCTACTGTGTTTCCTAAAGGGCCAAAACAGTGACCTTGCTCAGAACAAAAGAACTGTGCTTCTGACTTACGGGGCATATCTAGTTCAACTCCACTTAGGAAACTGACGAGAACAGTAGCTTCTCTTCAGTCCAATACACTGTATTTGCTGGGAAGAGACGCGAGTGCTATTTGCACTTTGTATGGCAATGGGAGCACAATAGTGACTCTTCTTACCAGAAAACAATTTTTGCTCGTAGGACCAGAAACTGCATGTGATTCAACTCTATTTAGAACTGGGAAACAAACACTAGCTCGCCTTACAAGAAAAACACTCTGCTTTTGAGAAAAGAGCTCTCTTCTAATCTACTGTGTTTCCTATAGGGCCAGAACAGTGAGCTTGCTCAGAATAAAAGAACTGTGCTTCCGACACACGGGCCATATCTAGTTCAACTCTGCTTAGGAAACTGACGAGAACAGTAGCTTCTCTTCAGTCCAATACACTGTACTTGCTGGGAACAGATGCAAGAGCTATTTGCACTGTGTAAGGCAATGGGAGCACAATAGTGACTCTTCATACCAGAAAACAACTCTTGCTCATAGGACCAGAAACTGCATGTGATTCAACTCCATTTCTGACTGGGAAACAAATAGTAGCTTGCCTTACAAGAAACACACTCTGCTTTTGAGAAAAGAGCACTCTTCTAATCTACTGTGTTTCCTAAAGGGCCAAAACAGTGAGCTTGCTCAGAACAAAAGAACTGTGCTTCTGACGTACGGGCCATATCTAGTTCAACTCAACTTAGGAAACTGACGAGAACAGTAGTTTCTCTTCAGTCCAATACACTGTACTTGCTGGGAACAGACACGAGTGCTCTTTGCACTGTGCATGGCAAATGGAGCACAAAAGTGACTCTTTTTACCACAAAACAACTCTTGCTCGTAGGACCAGAAACTGCATGTGATTCAAATCCTTTTCTGATTGGGAAACAAACCCTAGCTCGCCTTACAAGAAACACACTCTGCTTTTGAGAAAAGAGCACTCTTCTAATCTACTGTGTTTCCTATAGGGCCAGAAGAGTGAGCTTGCTCAGAACAATAGAACTGTGCTTCCCATGTACGGGCCATATCTAGTTCAACTCCACTTAAGAAACTGACAAGAACAGTAGCTTCTCTTCAGTCCAATACACTGTACTTGCAGGGAACAGACGGGAGTGCTATTTGCACTGTGTATGGCAATGGGAGCGCAATAGTGACTCTTCTTACCAGAAAACAACTCTTGCTCGTAGGACCAGAAACTGTATGTGATTCAACTCCTTTTCTAAGTGGGAAACAAATAGTAGCTCGCCTTACAAGAAACACACTCTGCTTTTGAGAAAAGAGCACTCTTCTAATCTACTGTGTTTCCTATATGGCCAGAAGAGTGAGCTTGCTCAGAACAAAAGCACTGTGCTTCTGACACACGGGCCATATCTAGTTCAACTCTGCTTAGGAAACTGACAAGAACAGTAGCTTCTCTTCAGTCCAATACACTGTATTTGCTGGGAACAGACTCGAGTGCTCTTTGCACTGTGTATGGCGAATGGAGCACAAAAGTGACTATTTTTACCATAAAACAACTCTTGCTCATAGGACCAGAAACTGCACGTGATTCAAATCCTTTTCTGATTGGGAAACAAACACTAGCTCGCCTTACAAGAAACACACTCTGCTTTTGAGAAAAGAGCACTCTTCTAATCTACTCTGATTCCTATAGGGCCAGAACATTGAGCTTGCTCAGAACAACAGAACTGTGCTTCCGACATACGGGCCATATCTAGTTCAACTCCACTTAGGAAACTGATGAGAACAGTAGCTTCTCTTCAGTCCAATACACTGTACTTGCTGGGAATAGACGCGAGTGCTATTTGCACTGTGTATGGCAATGGGAGCACAATAGTGACTCTTCTTACCAGAAAACAACTCTTGCTCGTAGGACCAGAAACTACATGTGATTAAACTCCATTTCTGACTGGGAAACAAATAGTAGCTCGCCTTACAAGAAACACACTCTGCTTTTGAGAAAAGAGCACTCTTCTAATCTACTGTGTTTCCTATATGGCCAGAACAGTGAGCTTGCTCAGAAGAAAAGAACTGTGCTTCCGACATACAGGCCATATCTAGTTCAACTCAACTTAGGAAACTGACGAGAACAGTAGCTTCTCTTCAGTCCAATACACTGTACTTGCTGGGAACAGACGCAAGTGCTATTTGCACTGTGTATGGCAATGGGAGCACAATAGTGACTCTTCTTACCAGAAAACAACTCTTGCTCGTAGGACAAGAAACTGCATGTGATTCAATTCCATATAGGACTGGGAAACAAACATTAGCTCGTCTTACAAGAAACACACTCAGCTTTTGAGAAAAGAGCACTCTTCTACTCTCCTGTGTTTCCTATAGGGCCAGAACAGTGAGCTTGCTCAGAACAAAAGCACTGCGCTTCGGATACATGGGCCATATCTAGTTCAACTCTGCTTAGGAAACTGACAAGAACAGTAGTTTCTCTTCAGTCCAATACACTGTACTTGCTGGGAACAGACGCAAGTGCTCTTTGCACTGTGTATGGCAAATGGAGCACAATAGTGACTATTTTTTACCACAAAACAACTCTTGCTCATAGGACCAGAAACTGCATGTGATTCAAATCCTTTTCTGATTGGGAAACAAACCCTAGCTCGCCTTACAAGAAACACACTCTGCTTTTGAGAAAAGAGCACTCTTCTAATCTACTGTGTTTCCTATAGGGCCAGAAGAGTGAGCTTGCTCAGAACAAAAGCACTGTGCTTCCGACACACGGGACATATCTAGTTCAACTCTGCTTAGGAAACTGACAAGAACAGTAGCTTCTCTTCAGTCTAGTACACTGTACTTGCTGGGAACAGACGCGAGTGCTCTTTGCACTGTGTATGGCAAATGGAGCACAAAAGTGACTATTTTTACCACAAAACAACTATTGCTCATAGGACCAGAAACTGCATGTGATTCAAATCCTTTTCTGATTGGGAAACAAACTCTAGCTCGCCTTACAAGAAACACACTCTGCTTTTGAGAAAAGAGCACTCTTCTACTCTCCTGTGTTTCCTATAGGGCCAGAAGAGTGAGCTTGCTCAGAACAAAAGCACTGTGCTTCTTACCCATGGGCCATATCTAGTTCAACTCTGCTTAGGAAACTGACAAGAACAGTAGCTTCTCTTCAGTCCAGTACACTGTACTTGCTGGGAAGAGATGCGAGTGCTATTTGCACTGTGTATGGCAAATGGAGCACAATAGTGACTCTTCTTACCAGAAAACAACTCTTGCTCGTAGGACCAGAAACTGCATTTGATTCAACTCCATTTCTGTCTGGGAAACAAATACTACCTCGCCTTACAAGAAACACACTCTGCTTTTGAGAAAAGAGCACTCTTCTACTCTCCTGTGTTTCCTATAGGGCCAGAACAGTGAGCTTGCTCAGAAGAAAAGAACTGTGCTTCCAACATACAGGCCATATCTAGTTCAACTCCACTTAGGAAACTGACGAGAACAGTAGCTTCTCTTCAGTCCAATACACTGTACTTGCTGGGAACAGACGCGAGTGCTCTTTGCACTGTGCATGGCAAATGGAGCACAAAAGTGACTCTTTTTTTTTTACCACAAAACAACTCTTGCTCCTGGACCAGAAACTGCGTGTGATTCAAATCCTTTTCTGATTGGGAAACAAACCCTAGCTCGCCTTACAAGAAACACACTCTGCTTTTGAGAAAAGAGCACTCTTCTACTCTCCTTTGTTTCCTATAGGGCCAGAACAGTGAGCTTGCTCAGAACAAAAGCACTGTGCTTCGGACACACGGGCCATATCTAGTTCAACTCTGCTTAGGAAACTGACAAGAACAGTAGCTTCTCTTCAGTCCAATACACTGTACTTGCTGGGAACAGACACGAGTGCTATTTGCACTGTGTATGGCAATGGGAGCACAATAGTGACTCTTCTTACCAGAAAACAACTCTTGCTCGTAGGACCAGAAACTACATGTGATTCAACTCCATTTCTGACTGGGAAACAAATAGTAGCTCGCCTTACAAGAAACACACTCTGCTTTTGAGAAAAGAGCACTCTTCTAATCTACTGTGTTTCCTAAAGGGCCAGAACATTGAGCTTGCTCAGAAGAAAAGGACAGTGCTTCCGACATACGGGCCATATCTAGTTCAACTCAACTTAGGAAACTGACGAGAACAGTAGCTTCTCCTCAGTCCAATACACTGTACTTACTGGGAACAGATGCGAGAGCTATTTGCACTGTGTAAGGCAATGGGAGCACAATAGTGACTCTTCTTACCAGAAAACAACTCTTGCTCATAGGACCAGAAACTGCATTTGATTCAACTCCATTTCTGACTGGGAAACAAATACTAGCTCGCCTTACAACAAACACACTCTGCTTTTGAGAAAAGAGCACTCTTCTAATCTACTGTGTTTCCTATATGGCCAGAACAGTGAGCTTGCTCAGAACAAAAGAACTGTGCTTCCAACGTACAGGCCAATCTAGTTCAACTCCACTTAGGAAACTGACAAGAACAGTAGCTTCTCTTCAGTCCAATACACTGTACTTGCTGGGAACAGACGCAAGTGCTCTTTGCACTGTGCATGGCGAATGGGATCGAAATAGTGACTCTTCTTACCAGAAAACAACTCTTGCTCGTAGGACAAGAAACTGCATGTGATTCAACTCCATATAGGACTGGGAAACAAACACTAGCTCGTCTTACAAGAAACACACTCAGCTTTTGAGAAAAGAGGACTCTTCTACTCTCCTGTGTTTCCTATAGTGCCGGAACAGTGAGCTTGCTCAGAACAAAAGCACTGTGCTTCCGAAACACGGGCCATATCTAGTTCAACTCTGCTTAGGAAACTGACAAGAACAGTAGCTTCTCTTCAGTACAATACACTGTACTTGCTGGGAACAGACGCGAGTGCTCTTTGCACTGTGTATGGCAAATGGAGCACAATAGTGACTATTTTTACCACAAAACAACTCTTGCTCATATGTCCAGAAACTGCATGTGATTCAAATCCTTTTCTGATTGGGAAACAAACACTAGCTCGCCTTACAAGAAACACACTCTGCTTTTGAGAAAAGAGCACACTTCTAATCTACAGTGTTTCCTATAGGGCCAGAACAGTGAGCTTGCTCAGAAGAAAAGAACTATGCTTCCCACATACGGGCCATATCTAGTTCAACTCCACTTAGGAAACTGACGAGAACAGTAGCTTCTCTTCAGTCCAATACACTGTACTTGCTGGGAACAGACGCAAGTGCTATTTGCACTGTGCATGGCAATGGGAACGCAATAGTGACTCTTCTTACCAGAAAACAACTATTGCTCGTAGGACCATAAACTGTATGTGATTCAACTCCATTTCTGACTGGGAAACAAATAGTAGCTCGCCTTACAAGAAACACACTCTGCTTTTGAGAAAAGAGCACTCTTCTAATCTACTGTGTTTCCTATAGGGCCAGAACAATGACCTTGCTCAGAACAAAAGCATTGTGCTTCCGACACACGGGACATATCTAGTTCAACTCTGCTTAGGAAACTGACAAGAACAGTAGCTTCTCTTCATTCCAATACACTGTACTTGCTTGGAACAGACGCGAGTGCTCTTTGCACTGTGTATGGCAAATGGAGCACAAAAGTGACTATTTTTACCACAAAACAACTCTTGCTCATAGGACCAGAAACTGCATGTGATTCAAATCCTTTTCTGATTGGGAAACAAACACTAGCTCGCCTTACAAGAAACACACTCTGCTTTTGAGAAAAGAGCACTCTTCTAATCTACTGTGTTTCCTATAGGGCCAGAACAGTGAGCTTGCTCAGAAGAAAAGAACTGTGCTTCCGACATACGGGCCATATCTAGTTCAACTCAACTTAGGAAACTGACGAGAACAGTAGCTTCTCTTCAGTCCAATACACTGTATTTGCTGGGAACAGACACAAGTGCTATTTGCACTGTGTATGGCAATGGGAGCACAATAGTGACTCTTCTTACCAGAAAACAACTCTTGCTCGTAGGACAAAAAACTGCATGTGATTCAACTCCATATAGGACTGGGAAACAATCTTTAGCTCGCCTTACAAGAAAAACACTCTGCTTTTGAGAAAAGAGCACTCTTCTACTCTCCTGTGTTTTCTATAGGGCCAGAAGAGTGAGCTGGCTCAGAACAAAAGAACAGTGCTTCCGACGCACAGGCCATATCTTGTTCAACTCTGCTTAGGAAACTGACAAGAACAGTAGCTTCTCTTCAGTCCAATACACTGTACTTGCTGGGAACAGATGAGGTTGCTCTTTGCACTGTGTATGGCGAATGGAGCACAAAAGTGAGTATTTTTACCACAAAACAACTCTTGCTCATAGTACCAGAAACTGCATGTGATTCAAATCCTTTTCTGATTGGGAAAAAAACACTAGCTCGCCTTACAAGAAACACACTTTGCTTTTGATAAAAGAGCCCTCTTCTACTCTCCTTTGTTTCCTATAGGGCCAGAATAGTGAGCTTGCTCAGAACAACAGAACTGTGCTTCTGACATACGGTCCATATCTAGTTCAACTCCACTTAGGAAACTGACGAGAACAGTAGCTGCTTTTCAGTCCAATACTCTGTACTTGCTGGGAACAGACGCGAGTGCTAATTGCACTGTGTATGGCAATGGGAGCACAATAGTGACTCTTCTTACCAGAAAACAACTCTTGCTCATAGGACCAGAAACTGCATGTGATTCAACTCCATTTCTGACTGGGAAACAAATAGTAGCTCGCCTTACAAAAAACACACTCTGCTTTTGAGAAAACACCACTCTTCTAATCTACTGTGTTTCCTTAGGGCCAGAACAGTGAGCTTGCTCAGAAGAAAAGCACTGTGCTTCGACACACGGGCCATATCTAGTTCAACTCTGCTTAGGAAACTGAGAAGAACAGTAGCTTTTCTTCAGTCCAATACACTGTACTTGCTGAGATCAGAAGCGAGTGCTCTTTGCACTGTGTATGGCGAATGGAGCACAAAAGTGACTCTTTTTACCACAAAACAACTCTTGTTCATAGGACCAGAAACTGTATGTGATTCAAATCCTTTTCTGATTGGGAAACAAAAACTAGCTCTCCTTACAAGAAACAAACTCTGCTTTTGAGAAAAGAGCACTCTTCTAATCTACTGTGTTTCCTATAGGGCCAGAACAGTGAGCTTCCTCAGAACAAAAGAACTGTGCTTCCCACGTACGGGCCATATCTAATTCAACTCCACTGAGGAAACTGACTAGAAGAGTAGCTTCTCTTCAGTCCAATACACTGTACTTGCTGGAAACAGAAGCGAGTGCTATTTGCACTGTGTATGGCAATAGGAGCGCAATAGTGACTCTTCTTACCAGAAAACAACTCTTGCTTGTAGGACAAGAAACTGCATGTGATTCAACTCCATTTAGGACTGGGAAACAAACACCAGCTTGCCTTACAAGAAACACACTCTGCTTTTGAGAAAAGAGCACTCTTCTACTCTACTGTGTTTCCTATAGGGCCAGAACAGTGAGCTTGCTCAGAACAAAAGCACTGTGCTTCCAACGCACGGGCCATATCTAGTTCAACTCCACTTAGGAACCTGACAAGAACAGTAGCTTCTCTTCAGTCCAATACACTGTACTTGCTGGAAACAGACTCGAGTGCTCTTTGCACTGTGTATGGCTAAGGGAGCACAAAAGTGACTTTTTTTTTTTACCACAAAACAACTCTTGCTCATAGGACCAGAAACAGCATGTGATTCAAATCCTTTTCTGATTGGGAAACAAACACTAGCTCGCCTTTCAAGAAACACACTCTGCTTTTGAGAAAAGAGCACTCTTCTAATCTACCGTGTTTCCTATAGGGCCAGAACAGTTAGCTTGCTCAGAACAAAAGAACTGTGCTTCCAACGTACGGGCCATATCTAGTTCAACTCCACTTAGGAAACTGAGGAGAACAGTAGCTTCTCTTCAGTCCAATACAATGTACTTGCTGGGAACAGACGCGAGTGCTATTTGCACTGTGTATGGCAAATGGAGCACAATAGTGACTCTTCTTACAAGAAAACAACTCTTGCTCGAAGGACCATAAACTGCAAGTGATTCAACTCCATTTATGACTGGGAAACAAATACTAGCTCGCCTTACCAGAAACACACTCTGCTTTTGAGAAAAGAGCACTCTTCTAATCTACTGTGTTTCCTACAGGGCCAGAACAGTGAGCTTGCTCAGAACAAAAGAACTGTGCTTCAGACGTATGGGCCATATCTAGTTCAACTCCACTTAGGAAACTGACGAGAACAGGAGCTTCTCTTCAGTCCAATACACTGTACTTGCTGGGAACAGACGTGAGTGCTATTTGCAATGTGTATGGAAATGGGAGCACAATAGTAACTCTTCTTACCAGAAAACAACTCCTGCTCGTAGGACCAGAAACTGCATGTGATTCAACTCCATTTCTGACTGGGAAACAAATACTAGCTCGCCTTTCAAGAAACACACTCTGCTTTTGAGAAAAGAGCACTCTTCTAATCTACCGTGTTTCCTATAGGGCCAGAACAGTGAGCTTCCTCAGAACAAAAGAACTGTGCTTCCAACGTACGGGCCATATCTAGTTCAACTCCACTTAGGAAACTGAGGAGAACAGTAGCTTCTCTTCAGTCCAATACAATGTACTTGCTGGGAACAGACGCGAGTGCTATTTGCACTGTGTATGGCAAATGGAGCACAATAGTGACTCTTCTTACAAGAAAACAACTCTTGCTCGAAGGACCATAAACTGCAAGTGATTCAACTCCATTTATGACTGGGAAACAAATACTAGCTCGCCTTACCAGAAACACACTCTGCTTTTGAGAAAAGAGCACTCTTCTAATCTACTGTGTTTCCTACAGGGCCAGAACAGTGAGCTTGCTCAGAACAAAAGAACTGTGCTTCAGACGTATGGGCCATATCTAGTTCAACTCCACTTAGGAAACTGACGAGAACAGGAGCTTCTCTTCAGTCCAATACACTGTACTTGCTGGGAACAGACGTGAGTGCTATTTGCAATGTGTATGGAAATGGGAGCACAATAGTAACTCTTCTTACCAGAAAACAACTCCTGCTCGTAGGACCAGAAACTGCATGTGATTCAACTCCATTTCTGACTGGGAAACAAATACTAGCTCGCCTTACAAGAAACACACTCTGCTTTTGAGAAAAGAGCACTCTTCTAATCTACTGTGTTTCCTATAGGGCCAGAACAGTGAGCTTGCTCAGAACAAAAGCACTGTGCTTCCGAATGATAGGCCATATCTAGTTCAACTCCACTTAGGAAACTGACGAGAACAGTAGCTTCTTTTCAGTCCAATACACTGTACTTGCTGGGAACAGAATAGAGTGCTATTTGCACTTCGTATGGTAATGGGAGCACAATAGTGACTCTTCTTACCACAAAACAACTCTTGCTCGTAGGACAAGA
The DNA here is from genome assembly GCF_949786415.1 of Peromyscus eremicus. NCBI lineage: Eukaryota > Metazoa > Chordata > Mammalia > Rodentia > Cricetidae > Peromyscus > Peromyscus eremicus. Next base: position 16,110 of record NW_026736765.1, on the reverse strand, counting down.
AACTTCATGTGATTCAACTCCATTTAGGACTGGAAAACAAACACTAGCTGGCCTTACAAGAAACACACTCTGCTTTTGAGAAAAGAGCACTCTTCTACTCTCCTGTGTTTCCTATAGGGCCAGAACAGTGAGCTTGCTCAGAACAAAAGAACTGTGCTTCCTACACACATGGGCCATATATACTTCAACTCTGCTTAGGAAACTGAAAAGAACAGTAGCTTCTCTTCAGTCCAATACACTGTACTTGCTGGGCACAGACGCAAGTGCTATTTGCACTGTGTATGGCAATGGGAGCGCAATAGTGACTCTTCTTAGCAGAAAACAACTCTTGCTTGTAGGACCAGAAACTGCATGTGATTCAACTCCATTTCTGACTGGGAAACAAATACTAGCTCGCCTTACAAGAAACACACTCTGCTTTTGAGAAAAGAGCACTCTTCTAATCTACTGTGTTTCCTATAGGGCCAGAAGAGTGAGCTTGCTCAGAACAAAAGCACTGTGCTTCCGACACACGGGACATATCTAGTTCAACTCTGCTTAGGAAACTGACAAGAACAGTAGCTTCTCTTCAGTCCAGTACACTGTACTTGCTGGGAACAGACGCGAGTGCTCTTTGCACTGTGTATGGCAAATGGAGCACAAAAGTGACTATTTTTACCACAAAACAACTATTGCTCATAGGACCAGAAACTGCATGTGATTCAAATCCTTTTCTGATTGGGAAACAAACTCTAGCTCGCCTTACAAGAAACACACTCTGCTTTTGAGAAAAGAGCACTCTTCTACTCTCCTGTGTTTCCTATAGGGCCAGAAGAGTGAGCTTGCTCAGAACAAAAGCACTGTGCTTCCTACCCATGGGCCATATCTAGTTCAACTCTGCTTAGGAAACTGACAAGAACAGTAGCTTCTCTTCAGTCCAGTACACTGTACTTGCTGGGAACAGATGCGAGTGCTATTTGCACTGTGTATGGCAAATGGAGCACAATAGTGACTCTTCTTACCAGAAAACAACTCTTGCTCTTAGGACCAGAAACTGCATTTGATTCAACTCCATTTCTGTCTGGGAAACAAATACTACCTCGCCTTACAAGAAACACACTCTGCTTTTGAGAAAAGAGCACTCTTCTACTCTCCTGTGTTTCCTATAGGGCCAGAACAGTGAGCTTGCTCAGAAGAAAAGAACTGTGCTTCCAACATACAGGCCATATCTAGTTCAACTCCACTTAGGAAACTGACGAGAACAGTAGCTTCTCTTCAGTCCAATACACTGTACTTGCTGGGAACAGACGCGAGTGCTCTTTGCACTGTGCATGGCAAATGGAGCACAAAAGTGACTCTTTTTTTTTTACCACAAAACAACTCTTGCTCCTGGACCAGAAACTGCATGTGATTCAAATCCTTTTCTGATTGGGAAACAAACCCTAGCTCGCCTTACAAGAAACACACTCTGCTTTTGAGAAAAGAGCACTCTTCTACTCTCCTGTGTTTCCTATAGGGCCAGAACAGTGAGCTTGCTCAGAACAAAAGCAATGTGCTTCGGACACACGGGCCATATCTAGTTCAACTCTGCTTAGGAAACTGACAAGAACAGTAGCTGCTCTTCAGTCCAATACACTGTACTTGCTGGGAACAGACGCGAGTGCTATTTGCACTGTGTATGGCAATGGGAGCACAATAGTGACTCTTCTTACCAGAAAACAACTCTTGCTCGTAGGACCAGAAACTACATGTGATTCAACTCCATTTCTGACTGGGAAACAAATAGTAGCTCGCCTTACAAGAAACACACTCTGCTTTTGAGAAAAGAGCACTCTTCTAATCTACTGTGTTTCCTAAAGGGCCAGAACATTGAGCTTGCTCAGAAGAAAAGGACAGTGCTTCCGACGTACGGGCCATATCTAGTTCAACTCAACTTAGGAAACTGACGAGAACAGTAGCTTCTCCTCAGTCCAATACACTGTACTTACTGGGAACAGATGCGAGAGCTATTTGCACTGTGTAAGGCAATGGGAGCACAATAGTGACTCTTCTTACCAGAAAACAACTCTTGCTCATAGGACCAGAAACTGCATTTGATTCAACTCCATTTCTGACTGGGAAACAAATACTAGCTCGCCTTACAACAAACACACTCTGCTTTTGAGAAAAGAGCACTCTTCTAATCTACTGTGTTTCCTATATGGCCAGAACAGTGAGCTTGCTCAGAACAAAAGAACTGTGCTTCCAACGTACAGGCCAATCTAGTTCAACTCCACTTAGGAAACTGACAAGAACAGTAGCTTCTCTTCAGTCCAATACACTGTACTTGCTGGGAACAGACGCAAGTGCTCTTTGCACTGTGCATGGCGAATGGGATCGAAATAGTGACTCTTCTTACCAGAAAACAACTCTTGCTCGTAGGACAAGAAACTGCATGTGATTCAACTCCATATAGGACTGGGAAACAAACACTAGCTCGTCTTACAAGAAACACACTCAGCTTTTGAGAAAAGAGGACTCTTCTACTCTCCTGTGTTTCCTATAGGGCCGGAACAGTGAGCTTGCTCAGAACAAAAGCACTGTGCTTCCAACACACGGGCCATATCTAGTTCAACTCCACTTAGGAACCTGACAAGAACAGTAGCTTCTCTTCAGTCCAATACACTGTACTTGCTGGAAACAGACTCGAGTGCTCTTTGCACTGTGTATGGCTAAGGGAGCACAAAAGTGACTTTTTTTTTTTACCACAAAACAACTCTTGCTCATAGGACCAGAAACTGCATGTGATTCAAATCCTTTTCTGATTGGGAAACAAACACTAGCTCGCCTTTCAAGAAACACACTCTGCTTTTGAGAAAAGAGCACTCTTCTAATCTACCGTGTTTCCTATAGGGCCAGAACAGTTAGCTTGCTCAGAACAAAAGAACTGTGCTTCCAACGTACGGGCCATATCTAGTTCAACTATACTTAGGAAACTGAGGAGAACAGTAGCTTCTCTTCAGTCCAATACAATGTACTTGCTGGGAACAGACGCGAGTGCTATTTGCACTGTGTATGGCAAATGGAGCACAATAGTGACTCTTCTTACAAGAAAACAACTCTTGCTCGAAGGACCATAAACTGCAAGTGATTCAACTCCATTTATGACTGGGAAACAAATACTAGCTCGCCTTACCAGAAACACACTCTGCTTTTGAGAAAAGAGCACTCTTCTAATCTACTGTGTTTCCTACAGGGCCAGAACAGTGAGCTTGCTCAGAACAAAAGAACTGTGCTTCAGACGTATGGGCCATATCTAGTTCAACTCCACTTAGGAAACTGACGAGAACAGGAGCTTCTCTTCAGTCCAATACACTGTACTTGCTGGGAACAGACGTGAGTGCTATTTGCAATGTGTATGGAAATGGGAGCACAATAGTAACTCTTCTTACCAGAAAACAACTCCTGCTCGTAGGACCAGAAACTGCATGTGATTCAACTCCATTTCTGACTGGGAAACAAATACTAGCTCGCCTTTCAAGAAACACACTCTGCTTTTGAGAAAAGAGCACTCTTCTAATCTACCGTGTTTCCTATAGGGCCAGAACAGTGAGCTTCCTCAGAACAAAAGAACTGTGCTTCCAACGTACGGGCCATATCTAGTTCAACTCCACTTAGGAAACTGAGGAGAACAGTAGCTTCTCTTCAGTCCAATACAATGTACTTGCTGGGAACAGACGCGAGTGCTATTTGCACTGTGTATGGCAAATGGAGCACAATAGTGACTCTTCTTACAAGAAAACAACTCTTGCTCGAAGGACCATAAACTGCAAGTGATTCAACTCCATTTATGACTGGGAAACAAATACTAGCTCGCCTTACCAGAAACACACTCTGCTTTTGAGAAAAGAGCACTCTTCTAATCTACTGTGTTTCCTACAGGGCCAGAACAGTGAGCTTGCTCAGAACAAAAGAACTGTGCTTCAGACGTATGGGCCATATCTAGTTCAACTCCACTTAGGAAACTGACGAGAACAGGAGCTTCTCTTCAGTCCAATACACTGTACTTGCTGGGAACAGACGTGAGTGCTATTTGCAATGTGTATGGAAATGGGAGCACAATAGTAACTCTTCTTACCAGAAAACAACTCCTGCTCGTAGGACCAGAAACTGCATGTGATTCAACTCCATTTCTGACTGGGAAACAAATACTAGCTCGCCTTACAAGAAACACACTCTGCTTTTGAGAAAAGAGCACTCTTCTAATCTACTGTGTTTCCTATAGGGCCAGAACAGTGAGCTTGCTCAGAACAAAAGCACTGTGCTTCCGAATGATAGGCCATATCTAGTTCAACTCCACTTAGGAAACTGACGAGAACAGTAGCTTCTTTTCAGTCCAATACACTGTACTTGCTGGGAACAGAATAGAGTGCTATTTGCACTTTGTATGGTAATGGGAGCACAATAGTGACTCCTCTTACCAGAAAACAACTCTTGCTCGTAGGACAAGAAACTTCATGTGATTCAACTCCATTTAGGACTGGAAAACAAACACTAGCTGGCCTTACAAGAAACACACTCTGCTTTTGAGAAAAGAGCACTCTTCTACTCTCCTGTGTTTCCTATAGGGCCAGAACAGTGAGCTTGCTCAGAACAAAAGAACTGTGCTTCCTACACACATGGGCCATATATACTTCAACTCTGCTTAGGAAACTGAAAAGAACAGTAGCTTCTCTTCAGTCCAATACACTGTACTTGCTGGGCACAGACGCAAGTGCTATTTGCACTGTGTATGGCAATGGGAGCGCAATAGTGACTCTTCTTAGCAGAAAACAACTCTTGCTTGTAGGACCAGAAACTGCATGTGATTCAACTCCATTTCTGACTGGGAAACAAATACTAGCTCGCCTTACAAGAAACACACTCTGCTTTTGAGAAAAGAGCACTCTTCTAATCTACTGTGTTTCCTATAGGGCCAGAAGAGTGAGCTTGCTCAGAACAAAAGCACTGTGCTTCCGACACACGGGACATATCTAGTTCAACTCTGCTTAGGAAACTGACAAGAACAGTAGCTTCTCTTCAGTCCAGTACACTGTACTTGCTGGGAACAGACGCGAGTGCTCTTTGCACTGTGTATGGCAAATGGAGCACAAAAGTGACTATTTTTACCACAAAACAACTATTGCTCATAGGACCAGAAACTGCATGTGATTCAAATCCTTTTCTGATTGGGAAACAAACTCTAGCTCGCCTTACAAGAAACACACTCTGCTTTTGAGAAAAGAGCACTCTTCTACTCTCCTGTGTTTCCTATAGGGCCAGAAGAGTGAGCTTGCTCAGAACAAAAGCACTGTGCTTCCTACCCATGGGCCATATCTAGTTCAACTCTGCTTAGGAAACTGACAAGAACAGTAGCTTCTCTTCAGTCCAGTACACTGTACTTGCTGGGAACAGATGCGAGTGCTATTTGCACTGTGTATGGCAAATGGAGCACAATAGTGACTCTTCTTACCAGAAAACAACTCTTGCTCTTAGGACCAGAAACTGCATTTGATTCAACTCCATTTCTGTCTGGGAAACAAATACTACCTCGCCTTACAAGAAACACACTCTGCTTTTGAGAAAAGAGCACTCTTCTACTCTCCTGTGTTTCCTATAGGGCCAGAACAGTGAGCTTGCTCAGAAGAAAAGAACTGTGCTTCCAACATACAGGCCATATCTAGTTCAACTCCACTTAGGAAACTGACGAGAACAGTAGCTTCTCTTCAGTCCAATACACTGTACTTGCTGGGAACAGACGCGAGTGCTCTTTGCACTGTGCATGGCAAATGGAGCACAAAAGTGACTCTTTTTTTTTACCACAAAACAACTCTTGCTCCTGGACCAGAAACTGCATGTGATTCAAATCCTTTTCTGATTGGGAAACAAACCCTAGCTCGCCTTACAAGAAACACACTCTGCTTTTGAGAAAAGAGCACTCTTCTACTCTCCTGTGTTTCCTATAGGGCCAGAACAGTGAGCTTGCTCAGAACAAAAGCAATGTGCTTCGGACACACGGGCCATATCTAGTTCAACTCTGCTTAGGAAACTGACAAGAACAGTAGCTGCTCTTCAGTCCAATACACTGTACTTGCTGGGAACAGACGCGAGTGCTATTTGCACTGTGTATGGCAATGGGAGCACAATAGTGACTCTTCTTAGCAGAAAACAACTCTTGCTCGTAGGACCAGAAACTACATGTGATTCAACTCCATTTCTGACTGGGAAACAAATAGTAGCTCGCCTTACAAGAAACACACTCTGCTTTTGAGAAAAGAGCACTCTTCTAATCTACTGTGTTTCCTAAAGGGCCAGAACATTGAGCTTGCTCAGAAGAAAAGGACAGTGCTTCCGACGTACGGGCCATATCTAGTTCAACTCAACTTAGGAAACTGACGAGAACAGTAGCTTCTCCTCAGTCCAATACACTGTACTTACTGGGAACAGATGCGAGAGCTATTTGCACTGTGTAAGGCAATGGGAGCACAATAGTGACTCTTCTTACCAGAAAACAACTCTTGCTCATAGGACCAGAAACTGCATTTGATTCAACTCCATTTCTGACTGGGAAACAAATACTAGCTCGCCTTACAACAAACACACTCTGCTTTTGAGAAAAGAGCACTCTTCTAATCTACTGTGTTTCCTATATGGCCAGAACAGTGAGCTTGCTCAGAACAAAAGAACTGTGCTTCCAACGTACAGGCCAATCTAGTTCAACTCCACTTAGGAAACTGACAAGAACAGTAGCTTCTCTTCAGTCCAATACACTGTACTTGCTGGGAACAGACGCGAGTGCTCTTTGCACTGTGCATGGCGAATGGGATCGAAATAGTGACTCTTCTTACCAGAAAACAACTCTTGCTCGTAGGACAAGAAACTGCATGTGATTCAACTCCATATAGGACTGAGAAACAAACACTAGCTCGTCTTACAAGAAACACACTCATCTTTTGAGAAAAGAGGACTCTTCTACTCTCCTGTGTTTCCTATAGGGCCGGAACAGTGAGCTTGCTCAGAACAAAAGCACTGTGCTTCCGAAACACGGGCCATATCTAGTTCAACTCTGCTTAGGAAACTGACAAGAACAGTAGCTTCTCTTCAGTACAATACACTGTACTTGCTGGGAACAGACGCGAGTGCTCTTTGCACTGTGTATGGCAAATGGAGCACAATAGTGACTATTTTTACCACAAAACAACTCTTGCTCATATGTCCAGAAACTGCATGTGATTCAAATCCTTTTCTGATTGGGAAACAAACACTAGCTCGCCTTACAAGAAACACACTCTGCTTTTGAGAAAAGAGCACTCTTCTAATCTACTGTGTTTCCTATAGGGCCAGAACAGTGAGCTTGCTCAGAAGAAAAGAACTATGCTTCCCACATACGGGCCATATCTAGTTCAACTCCACTTAGGAAACTGACGAGAACAGTAGCTTCTCTTCAGTCCAATACACTGTACTTGCTGGGAACAGACGCAAGTGCTATTTGCACTGTGCATGGCAATGGGAACGCAGTAGTGACTCTTCTTACTAGAAAACAACTATTGCTCGTAGGACCATAAACTGTATGTGATTCAACTCCATTTCTGACTGGGAAACAAATAGTAGCTCGCCTTACAAGAAACACACTCTGCTTTTGAGAAAAGAGCACTCTTCTAATCTACTGTGTTTCCTATAGGGCCAGAACAATGAGCTTGCTCAGAACAAAAGCATTGTGCTTCCGACACACGGGACATATCTAGTTCAACTCTGCTTAGGAAACTGAAAAGAACAGTAGCTTCTCTTCAGTCCAATACACTGTACTTGCTTGGAACAGACGCGAGTGCTCTTTGCACTGTGTATGGCAAATGGAGCACAAAAGTGACTATTTTTACCACAAAACAACTCTTGCTCATAGGACCAGAAACTGCATGTGATTCAAATCCTTTTCTGATTGGGAAACAAACACTAGCTCACCTTACAAGAAACACACTCTGCTTTTGAGAAAAGAGCACTCTTCTACTCTCCTGTGTTTCCTATAGGGCCAGAACAGTGAGCTTGCTCAGAAGAAAAGAACTGTGCTTCCGACATACGGGCCATATCTAGTTCAACTCAACTTAGGAAACTGACGAGAACAGTAGCTTCTCTTCAGTCCAATACACTGTATTTGCTGGGAACAGACACAAGTGCTATTTGCACTGTGTATGGCAATGGGAGCACAATAGTGACTCTTCTTACCAGAAAACAACTCTTGCTCGTAGGACAAGAAACTGCATGTGATTCAACTCCACATAGGACTGGGAAACAATCTTTAGCTCGCCTTACCAGAAAAACACTCTGCTTTTGAGAAAAGAGCACTCTTCTACTCTCCTGTGTTTTCTATAGGGCCAGAAGAGTGAGCTGGCTCAGAACAAAAGAACAGTGCTTCCGACGCACAGGCCATATCTTGTTCAACTCTGCTTAGGAAACTGACAAGAACAGTAGCTTCTCTTCAGTCCAATACACTGTACTTGCTGGGAACAGATGAGGTTGCTCTTTGCACTGTGTATGGCGAATGGAGCACAAAAGTGAGTATTTTTACCACAAAACAACTCTTGCTCATAGTACCAGAAACTGCATGTGATTCAAATCCTTTTCTGATTGGGAAAAAAACACTAGCTCGCCTTACAAGAAACACACTTTGCTTTTGATAAAAGAGCACTCTTCTACTCTCCTTTGTTTCCTATAGGGCCAGAATAGTGAGCTTGCTCAGAACAACAGAACTGTGCTTCTGACATACGGTCCATATCTAGTTCAACTCCACTTAGGAAACTGACGAGAACAGTAGCTGCTTTTCAGTCCAATACTCTGTACTTGCTGGGAACAGACGCGAGTGCTAATTGCACTGTGTATGGCAATGGGAGCACAATAGTGACTCTTCTTACCAGAAAACAACTCTTGCTCATAGGACCAGAAACTGCATGTGATTTAACTCCATTTCTGACTGGGAAACAAATAGTAGCTCGCCTTACAAGAAACACACTCTGCTTTTGAGAAAAGACCACTCTTCTAATCTACTGTGTTTCCTGTAGGGCCAGAACAGTGAGCTTGCTCAGAAGAAAAGCACTGTGCTTCGACACACGGGCCATATCTAGTTCAACTCTGCTTAGGAAACTGAGAAGAACAGTAGCTTTTCTTCAGTCCAATACACTGTACTTGCTGAGATCAGAAGCGAGTGCTCTTTGCACTGTGTATGGCGAATGGAGCACAAAAGTGACTCTTTTTACCACAAAACAACTCTTGCTCATAGGACCAGAAACTGTATGTGATTCAAATCCTTTTCTGATTGGGAAACAAACACTAGCTCTCCTTACAAGAAACAAACTCTGCTTTTGAGAAAAGAGCACTCTTCTAATCTACTGTGTTTCCTATAGGGCCAGAACAGTGAGCTTCCTCAGAACAAAAGAACTGTGCTTCCCACGTACGGGCCATATCTAATTCAACTCCACTGAGGAAACTGACTAGAAGAGTAGCTTCTCTTCAGTCCAATACACTGTACTTGCTGGAAACAGAAGCGAGTGCTATTTGCACTGTGTATGTCAATGGGAGCGCAATAGTGACTCTTCTAACCAGAAAACAACTCTTGTTAGTAGGAAAAGAATCTTCATGTGATTCAACTCCATTTAGGAGTGGGAAACAAACGCTAGCTCGCCTTACAAGAAACACACTCTGCTTTTGAGAAAAGAGCACTCTTCTACTTTCCTGTGTTTCCTATAGGGCCAGAACAGTTAGCTTGCTCAGAACAAAAGAACTGTGCTTCCTACACACACAGGCCATATCTACTTCAACTCTGCTTAGGAAACTGACAAGAACTTTAGCTTCTCTTCAGTCCAATACACTGTACTTGCTGGTTTCAGACGCCAGTGTTCTTTGCACTGTGTATGGCGAATGGAGCACAAAAGTGACTCTTTTTGCCACAAAACAACTCTTGCTCATAGGACCAGAAACTGCATGTGATTCAAAACCTTTTCTTATTGGCAAACAAACACTAGCTCGCCTTACAAGAAACACACTCTGCTTTTGAGAAAAGAGCACTCTTCTGATCTACTGTGTTTCCTTTGGCCAGAACAGTGAGCTTGCTCAGAACAAAAGAACTGTGCTTCCAATGTATGGGCCTATCTAGTTCAACTCCACTTAGGAAACTGACGAGAACAGTAGATTTTCTTCAGTCCAATACACTGTACTTGCTGGGAACCGACGCGAGTGCTATTTGCACTGTGTATGGCAATAGGAGCGCAATAGTGACTCTTCTTACCAGAAAACAACTCTTGCTCGTAGGACAAGAAACTGCATGTGATTCAACTCCATTTAGGACTGGGAAACAAATACTAGCTCGCCTTACCAGAAACACACTCTGCTTTTGAGAAAAGAGCACTCTTCTACTCTCCTGTGTTTCCTATAGGGCCAGAACAGTGAGCTTGCTCAGAACAAAAGCACTGTGCTTCCGAATGATAGGCCATATCTAGTTCAACTCCACTTAGGAAACTGACGAGAACAGTAGCTTCTTTTCAGTCCAATACACTGTACTTGCTGGGAACAGAATAGAGTGCTATTTGCACTTTGTATGGCAATGGGAGCACAATAGTGACTCTTCTTACCAGAAAACAACTCTTGCTCGTAGGACAAGAAACTTCATGTGATTCAACTCCATTTAGGACTGGAAAACAAACACTAGCTGGCCTTACAAGAAACACACTCTGCTTTTGAGAAAAGAGCACTCTTCTACTCTCCTGTGTTTCCTATAGGGCCAGAACAGTGAGCTTGCTCAGAACAAAAGAACTGTGCTTCCTTCACACATGGGCCATATCTACTTCAACTCTGCTTAGGAAACTGAAAAGAACAGTAGCTTCTCTTCAGTCCAATACACTGTACTTGCTGGGCACAGACGCGAGTGCTATTTGCACTGTGTATGGCAATGGGAGCGCAATAGTGACTCTTCTTAGCAGAAAACAACTCTTGCTTGTAGGACAAGAAACTGCATGTGATTCAACTCCATTTCTGACTGGGAAACAAATACTAGCTCGCCTTACAAGAAACACACTCTGCTTTTGAGAAAAGAGCACTCTTCTAATCTACTGTGTTTCCTATAAGGCCAGAACAGTGAGCTTGCTCAGAACAAAAGAACTGTGCTTCCGACATATGGGCCATATCTAGTTCAAATCCACTTAGGAAACTGACGAGAACAGTAGCTTCTCTTCAGTCCAATACACTGTACTTGCTGGGAACAGACGCGAGTGCTATTTGCACTGTGTATGGAAATTGGAGCACAATAGTGACTCTTCTTACCAGAAAACAACTCCTGCTTGCAGGACCCGAAACTGCAGGTGATTGATCTCCATTTCTGACTGGGAAACAAATACCAGCTCGCCTTACAAGAAACACACTCTGCTTTTGAGAAAAGAGCACTCTTCTACTCTCCTGTGTTTCCTATAGGGCCAGAACAGTGAGCTTGCTCAGAACAAAAGAACTGTGCTTCCTACACACACGGGCCATATCTAGTTCAACTCTGCTTAGGAAACTGACAAGAACAGTAGCTTCTCTTCAGTCCAATACACTGTACTTGCTGGGTGAAGACGCGAGTGCTATTTGCAATGTGTATGGCAATGGGAGCGCAATAGTGACTCTTCTTAGCAGAAAACAACTCTTGCTCGTAGGACCAGAAACTGCATGTGATTCAACTCCGTTTACGAATGGGAAACAAATGCTAGCTCGCCTTACAAGAAACACACTCTGCTTTTGAGAAAAGAGCCCTCTTCTAATCTACTGTGTTTCCTATAGGGCCAGAAGACAGAGCTTGCTCAGAACAAAAGCACTGTGCTTCTGAAGTATGGGCCATATCTAGTTCAACTCCACTTAGGAAACTGACGAGAACAGGAGCTTCTCTTCAGTCGAATACACTGTACTTGCTGGGAACAGACGCCAGTGCTATTTGCACTGTGTATGGAAATGGGAGCACAATAGTAACTCTTCTTACCAGAAAACAACTCCTGCTCTTAGGACCAGAAACTGCATGTGATTCAACTCCATTTCTGACTGGGGAACAAATACTAGCTCGCCTTACAAGAAACACACTCTGCTTTTGAGAAAAGAGCACTCTTCTAATCTACTGTGTTTCCTATAGGGCCAGAACAGTGAGCTTGCTCAGAACAAAAACACTGTGCTTCCGAATGATAGGCCATATCTAGTTCAACTCCACTTAGGAAACTGAGGAGATCAGTAGCTTCTTTTCAGTCCAATACACTGTACTTGCTGGGAACAGAATAGAGTGCTATTTGCACTTTGTATGGCAATGGGAGCGCAATAGTGACTCTTCTTACCAGAAAACAACTCTTGCTCGTAGGACAAGAAACTGCATGTGATTCAACTCCATTTAGGACTGGGAAACAAACACCAGCTTGCCTTACAAGAAACACACTCTGCTTTTGGGAAAAGAGCACTCTTCGACTCTACTGTGTTTCCTATAGGGCCAGAACAGTGAGCTTGCTCAGAACAAAAGAACTGTGCTTCCTTCACAGACGGGCCATATCTAGTTCAACTCCACTTAGGAACCTGACAAGAACAGTAGCTTCTCTTCAGTCCAATACACTGTACTTGCTGGAAACAGACGCGAGTGCTCTTTGCACTGTGTATGGCTAAGGGAGCACAAAAGTGACTTTTTTTTTTACCACAAAACAACTCTTGCTCATAGGACCAGAAACTGCATGTGATTCAAATCCTTTTCTGATTGGGAAACAAACACTAGCTCGCCTTTCAAGAAACACACTCCTCTTTTGAGAAAAGAGCACTCTTCTAATCTACTGTGTTTCCTATAGGGCCAGAACAGTTAGCTTGCTCAGAACAAAAGAACTGTGCTTCCAACGTACGGGCCATATCTAGTTCAACTCCACTTAGGAAACTGAGGAGAACAGTAGCTTCTCTTCAGTCCAATACACTGTACTTGCTGGGAACAGATGAGGTTGCTCTTTGCACTGTGTATGGCGAATGGAGCACAAAAGTGAGTATTTTTACCACAAAACAACTCTTGCTCATAGTACCAGAAACTGCATGTGATTCAAATCCTTTTCTGATTGGGAAAAAAACACTAGCTCGCCTTACAAGAAACACACTTTGCTTTTGATAAAAGAGCACTCTTCTACTCTCCTTTGTTTCCTATAGGGCCAGAATAGTGAGCTTGCTCAGAACAACAGAACTGTGCTTCTGACATACGGTCCATATCTAGTTCAACTCCACTTAGGAAACTGACGAGAACAGTAGCTGCTTTTCAGTCCAATACTCTGTACTTGCTGGGAACAGACGCGAGTGCTAATTGCACTGTGTATGGCAATGGGAGCACAATAGTGACTCTTCTTACCAGAAAACAACTCTTGCTCATAGGACCAGAAACTGCATGTGATTTAACTCCATTTCTGACTGGGAAACAAATAGTAGCTCGCCTTACAAGAAACACACTCTGCTTTTGAGAAAAGACCACTCTTCTAATCTACTGTGTTTCCTGTAGGGCCAGAACAGTGAGCTTGCTCAGAAGAAAAGCACTGTGCTTCGACACACGGGCCATATCTAGTTCAACTCTGCTTAGGAAACTGAGAAGAACAGTAGCTTTTCTTCAGTCCAATACACTGTACTTGCTGAGATCAGAAGCGAGTGCTCTTTGCACTGTGTATGGCGAATGGAGCACAAAAGTGACTCTTTTTACCACAAAACAACTCTTGCTCATAGGACCAGAAACTGTATGTGATTCAAATCCTTTTCTGATTGGGAAACAAACACTAGCTCTCCTTACAAGAAACAAACTCTGCTTTTGAGAAAAGAGCACTCTTCTAATCTACTGTGTTTCCTATAGGGCCAGAACAGTGAGCTTCCTCAGAACAAAAGAACTGTGCTTCCCACGTACGGGCCATATCTAATTCAACTCCACTGAGGAAACTGACTAGAAGAGTAGCTTCTCTTCAGTCCAATACACTGTACTTGCTGGAAACAGAAGCGAGTGCTATTTGCACTGTGTATGTCAATGGGAGCGCAATAGTGACTCTTCTAACCAGAAAACAACTCTTGTTAGTAGGAAAAGAATCTTCATGTGATTCAACTCCATTTAGGAGTGGGAAACAAACGCTAGCTCGCCTTACAAGAAACACACTCTGCTTTTGAGAAAAGAGCACTCTTCTACTTTCCTGTGTTTCCTATAGGGCCAGAACAGTTAGCTTGCTCAGAACAAAAGAACTGTGCTTCCTACACACACAGGCCATATCTACTTCAACTCTGCTTAGGAAACTGACAAGAACTTTAGCTTCTCTTCAGTCCAATACACTGTACTTGCTGGTTTCAGACGCCAGTGTTCTTTGCACTGTGTATGGCGAATGGAGCACAAAAGTGACTCTTTTTGCCACAAAACAACTCTTGCTCATAGGACCAGAAACTGCATGTGATTCAAAACCTTTTCTTATTGGGAAACAAACACTAGCTCGCCTTACAAGAAACACACTCTGCTTTTGAGAAAAGAGCACTCTTCTGATCTACTGTGTTTCCTTTGGCCAGAACAGTGAGCTTGCTCAGAACAAAAGAACTGTGCTTCCAATGTATGGGCCTATCTAGTTCAACTCCACTTAGGAAACTGACGAGAACAGTAGATTTTCTTCAGTCCAATACACTGTACTTGCTGGGAACCGACGCGAGTGCTATTTGCACTGTGTATGGCAATAGGAGCGCAATAGTGACTCTTCTTACCAGAAAACAACTCTTGCTCGTAGGACAAGAAACTGCATGTGATTCAACTCCATTTAGGACTGGGAAACAAATACTAGCTCGCCTTACCAGAAACACACTCTGCTTTTGAGAAAAGAGCACTCTTCTACTCTCCTGTGTTTCCTATAGGGCCAGAACAGTGAGCTTGCTCAGAACAAAAGCACTGTGCTTCCGAATGATAGGCCATATCTAGTTCAACTCCACTTAGGAAACTGACGAGAACAGTAGCTTCTTTTCAGTCCAATACACTGTACTTGCTGGGAACAGAATAGAGTGCTATTTGCACTTTGTATGGCAATGGGAGCACAATAGTGACTCTTCTTACCAGAAAACAACTCTTGCTCGTAGGACAAGAAACTTCATGTGATTCAACTCCATTTAGGACTGGAAAACAAACACTAGCTGGCCTTACAAGAAACACACTCTGCTTTTGAGAAAAGAGCACTCTTCTACTCTCCTGTGTTTCCTATAGGGCCAGAACAGTGAGCTTGCTCAGAACAAAAGAACTGTGCTTCCTTCACACATGGGCCATATCTACTTCAACTCTGCTTAGGAAACTGAAAAGAACAGTAGCTTCTCTTCAGTCCAATACACTGTACTTGCTGGGCACAGACGCGAGTGCTATTTGCACTGTGTATGGCAATGGGAGCGCAATAGTGACTCTTCTTAGCAGAAAACAACTCTTGCTTGTAGGACAAGAAACTGCATGTGATTCAACTCCATTTCTGACTGGGAAACAAATACTAGCTCGCCTTACAAGAAACACACTCTGCTTTTGAGAAAAGAGCACTCTTCTAATCTACTGTGTTTCCTATAAGGCCAGAACAGTGAGCTTGCTCAGAACAAAAGAACTGTGCTTCCGACATATGGGCCATATCTAGTTCAAATCCACTTAGGAAACTGACGAGAACAGTAGCTTCTCTTCAGTCCAATACACTGTACTTGCTGGGAACAGACGCGAGTGCTATTTGCACTGTGTATGGAAATTGGAGCACAATAGTGACTCTTCTTACCAGAAAACAACTCCTGCTTGCAGGACCCGAAACTGCAGGTGATTGATCTCCATTTCTGACTGGGAAACAAATACCAGCTCGCCTTACAAGAAACACACTCTGCTTTTGAGAAAAGAGCACTCTTCTACTCTCCTGTGTTTCCTATAGGGCCAGAACAGTGAGCTTGCTCAGAACAAAAGAACTGTGCTTCCTACACACACGGGCCATATCTAGTTCAACTCTGCTTAGGAAACTGACAAGAACAGTAGCTTCTCTTCAGTCCAATACACTGTACTTGCTGGGTGAAGACGCGAGTGCTATTTGCAATGTGTATGGCAATGGGAGCGCAATAGTGACTCTT
>NW_026736764.1:0-59949 GCF_949786415.1 Peromyscus eremicus | reverse complement strand
CTTGCTGGGAAAAGACGCGAGTGCTATTTGCCTTGTGAAGGGTAATGGGAGCGCAATAGTGACTTTCCTTACCAGAAAACAACTCTTGCTCATAGGACAAGAAACTGCATGTGATTCAACTCCATTTAGGACTAGGAAATAAACGCTAGCTCGCCTTACAAAAACACACTCTGCTTTTGAGAAAAGAGCACTCTTCTACTCTACTGTGTTTCCTATAGGGCCAGAAGAGTGAACTTGCTCAGAACATAAGAACTGTGCTTTCTAAACACATGGGTCATATCTAGTTCAACTCTGCTTAGGAAACTGACAAGAACAGTAGCTCCTCTTCAGTCTGATACACTGTACTTGCTGGGAACAGACGCGAGAGCTATTTGCAATGTGTATGGCAAGGAAAGCACAATAGTGACTTTCCTTTCCAGTGAACAACTCTTGCTCGTAGGACCAGAAACTGCATGTGATTCAACTCCATTTAGAACTGGGAAACAAATGCTAGCTCGCCTTACAAGAAACACACTCTGCTTTTGAGAAAAGAGCACTCTTCTACTCTACTGTGTTTCCTATGGTGTCCGAACAGTGAGCTTGCTCAGAACAAAAGAACTGTGATTCCTACACACACGGCCATATCTAGTTAAATTCTGCTTAGAAACCTGACAAGAACAGTAGATCCTCTTCAGTCCAATACACTGTACTTGCTGGGAACAGACGCCAGTGCTATTTGTCCTGTATATGTCAATGGCAGCACAATAGTGACTCTTCTTACCATAAAACAACTCTTGCTCGTAGGACCAGAAACTGCATGTGATTCAACTCCATTTAGGACTGGGAAACAAACGCTAGCTCGCCTTACAAGAAACACACTCTGCTTTTGAGAAAAGAGTACTCTTCTACTCTACTGTGTTTCCTATGTGTTCCGAACAGTGAGCTTGCTCAGAACAAAAAAACTGTACTTCCTACACACACGGCCATATCTAGTTCAATTCTGCTTAGGAACCTGACAAGAACAGTAGATCCTCTTCAGTCCAATACACTGTACTTGCTGGGAACAGACGCCAGTGCTATTTGTCCTGTGTACGGCAATGGCAGCGCAATAGTGACTTTCGTTACAGGAAAACAACTCTTGCTCGTAGGACCAGAAACTGCATGTGATTCCACTCCATTTAGGACTGGGAAACAAACGGTAGCTCGCCTTACAAGAAACACACTCTGCTTTAGAGAAAAGGGCACACTTCTACTCTACTGTGTTTCCTATGTGTTCCGAAAAGTGAGCTTGCTCAGAACAAAAGAACTGTGCTTCCTACACACACGGCCATATCTAGTTCAATTCTGCTTAGAAACCTGACAAGAACAGTAGATCCTCTACAGTCCAATACACTGTACTTGCTGGGAACAGACGCCAGTGCTATTAGTCCTGTGTATGGCAAAGGCAGCGCAATAGTGACTCTTCTTACCAGAAAACAACTCTTGCTCGTAGGACCAGAAACTGCATGTGATTCAACTCCATTTAGGACTGGGAAACAAATGCTAGCTCGCCTTAAATGAAACACACTCTGCATTTGAGAAAAGAGCACTCTTCTACTCTATTGTGTTTCCTATCGGGTCCGAACAGTGAGCTTGCTCAGAACAAAAGAACTGTGCTTCCTACACACACGGGCCATATCTAGTTCAACTCTGCTTAGGAAACCAACAAGAACAGTAGCTCCTCTTCAGTCCAATACACTGTACTTGCGGGGAACAGACGCGAGTGCTATTTGCACTGTGTATGGCATTGGAGCACAATAGTGACTTGTCTTACCAGAAAACAACTCTTGCTCGTAGGACAAAAAACTGCATGTGACTCAACTCCATTTAGGACTGGGAAACAAACGCTAGCTCGCCTTACATGAAACACACTCTGCTTTTGAGAAAAGAGCACTCTTCTACTCTACTGTGTTTCCTAAGTGTTCCGAACAGTGAGCTTGCTCAGAACAAAAAAACTATACTTCCTACTCACACGGCCATATCTAGTTCAAGTCTGCTTAGGAACCTGACTAGAACAGTATATCCTCTTCAGTCCAATACACTGTACTTGCTGGGAACAGACGCCAGTGCTATTTGTCCTGTGTATGTCAATAACAGCGCAATAGTGACTCTTCTTACCAGAAAACAACTCTTGCTCGTAGGACCAGAAACTGCATGTGATTCAACTCCATTTAGGACTGGGAAACAAACTCTAGCTCGCTTTACAAGAAACACACTCTGCTTTAGAGAAAAGAGCACACTTTTACTCTACTGTGTTTCCTATAGGGCCAGAACAGTGAGCTTGCTCAGAACAAAAGAACTGTGCTTCCTACACACGGGCCATAACTAGTTCAACTCTGCTTAGGAAACTGAGAAGAACAGTATCTCCTCTTCAGTCCAGTACATTGTAATTGCAGGGAACAGACGCGAGTGCTATTTGCACTGTGTATGGCATTGGAGCACAGTAGTGACTTCTCTTACCAGAAAACAACTCTTGCTCATAGGACAAAAAACTGCATGTGACTCAACTCCATTTAACTGGGAAAAAAACGCTAGCTCGACTTCCAAGAAACACACTCTGCTTTAGAGAAAAGAGCACTCTTCTACTCTACTGTGTTTCCTCTGGGGCCAGAACAGTGAGCTTGCTCAGAACATAAGAACTGTGCTTCCTACACACACGGGCCATATCTAGTTGAACTCTGCTTATGAAACTGACAAGAACAGTAGCTCCTCTTCAGTCCAATACACTTTACTTGCGGGGAACAGACGCGAGTGCTATTTGCACTGTGTATGGCAATTTTAGCACAATAGTGACTCATCTTACCAGAAAGCAACTCTTGCTCGTAGGACAAAAAACTGCAAGTGACTCAACTCCATTTAGGACTGGGAAACAAACGCTAGCTCGCCTTACAAGAAACACACTCTGCTTTAGAGAAAAGAGCACTCTTCTACTCTACTGTGTTTCCTCTGGGGCCAGAACAGTGAGCTTGAACAGAACATAAGAACTGTGCTTCCTACACACACGGGCCACATCTAGTTGAACTCTGCTTAGGAAACGGACAAGAACAGTAGCTCCTCTTCAGTCCAATACACTGTACTTGCGGGGAACAGACGCCAGTGCTATTTGCACTGTGTATGGCAATTGGAGCACAATAGTGACTTGTCTTACGAAAAAACAACTCTTGCTCGTAGGACAAAAAACTGCATGTGACTCAACTCCATTTAGGACTGGGAAACAAACGCTAGCTCGATTTCCAAGAAACACACTCTGCTTTTGAGAAAAGAGCACTCTTCTACTCTACTGTGTTTCCTAGGTGTTCCGAACAGTGAGCTTGCTCAGAACAAAAAAACTGTGCTTCCTACTCACACGGCCATATCTAGTTCAACTCTGCATAGGAAACTGACAAGAACAGTAGCTCCTCTTTAGTCGGATACACTGTACTTGCTGGAAAGGGACACGAGTGCTATTTGCACTGTGTATGTCAATGGGAGCACAATAGTGACTCGTCTTACCAGAAAACAACTCTTGCTCGTAGGACCAGAAACTGCATGTGATTCAACTCCATTTAGGATTTTGAAACAAACGCTAGCTCGCCTTACAAGAAACACACTCGGCTTTAGAGAAAAGAGCACTCTTCTACTCTACTGTGTTTCCTACAGGGCCAGAACAGTGAGCTTGCTCAGAACTTAAGAACTGTGCTTCCTACACACGGGCCATATCTAGTTGAACTCTGCTTAGGAAACTGACAAGAACAGTAGCTCCTCTTCAGTCCAATACACTGTACTTGCTGGGAAAAGACGCGAGTGCTATTAGTACTGTGGATGGCAATAGGAGCACAATAGTGACTTTCCTTACCAGAAAACAACTCTTGCTCGTAGGACCAGAAACTGCATGTGATTCAACTCCATTTAGGACTGGAAAACAAATGCTAGCCCGCCTTACATGAAACACACTCTGCTTTTGAGAAAAGAGCACTCTTCTACTCTACTGTGTTTCCTATGGGGTCCGAACAGTGAGCTTGCTCAGAACAAAAGAACTGTGCTTCCTACATACACGGGCCATAACTAGTTCAACTCTGCTTATGAAACTGACAAGAACAGTAGCTCCTCTTCAGTCCAATACACTTTACTTGCGGGGAACAGACGCGAGTGCTATTTGCACTGTGTATGGCAATTTTAGCACAATAGTGACTCATCTTACCAGAAAGCAACTCTTGCTCGTAGGACAAAAAACTGCAAGTGACTCAACTCCATTTAAGACTGGGAAACAAACGCTAGCTCGCCTTACAAGAAACACACTCTGCTTTAGAGAAAAGAGCACTCTTCTACTCTACTGTGTTTCCTAAGGGGTCCGAACAGTGAGCTTGCTCAGAACAAAAAAAAACTATACTTCCTACTCACACGGCCATATCTAGTTCAAGTCTGCTTAGGAACCTGACAAGAACAGTATATCCTCTTCAGTCCAATACACTGTACTTGCTGGGAACAGACGCCAGTGCTATTTGTCCTGTGTATGGCAATGGCAGGGCAATAGTGACTCTTCTTACCAGGAAACAACTCTTGCTCGTAGGACCAGAAACTGCATGTGATTCAACTCCATTTAGGACTGGGAAACAAACTCTAGCTCGCTTTACAAGAAACACACTCTGCTTTTGAGAAAAGAGTAGTCATCTACTCTACTGTGTTTCCTATAGGGCCAGAACAGTGAGCTTGCTCAGAACAAAAGAACTGTGCTTCCTACACACACAGACCATATCTAGTTCAACTCTGCTTAGGAAACTGAGAAGAACAGTAGCTCCTCTTCAGTCCAATAAACTGTACTTGCTGGGAACAGACGGGAGGGCTATTTGCACTGTGTATGGCAAAGGGAGCACAATAGTGACTTTCCTTACCAGAAAACAACTCTTGCTCGTAGGACCAGAAACTGCATGTGATTCCACTCCATTTAGGACTGGGAAACAAATGGTAGCTTGCCTTACAAGAAACACACTCTGCTTTAGAGAAAAGAGCACTCTTCTACTCTACTGTGTTTCCTATGGGGTCCACACAGTGAGCTTGCTCAGAACAAAAGAACTGTGCTTCCTACACACACGGACCATATCTAGTTCAACTCTGCTTAGTAAACTGACAAGAAGAGTAACTCCTATTCAATCCAATACACTGTACTTGCTGGGAAAAGACGCGAGTGCTATTTGCCTTGTGAAGGGTAATGGGAGCGCAATAGTGACTTTCCTTACCAGAAAACAACTCTTGCTCATAGGACAAGAAACTGCATGTGATTCAACTCCATTTAGGACTAGGAAATAAACGCTAGCTCGCCTTACAAAAACACACTCTGCTTTTGAGAAAAGAGCACTCTTCTACTCTACTGTGTTTCCTATAGGGCCAGAAGAGTGAACTTGCTCAGAACATAAGAACTGTGCTTTCTAAACACACGGGTCATATCTAGTTCAACTCTGCTTAGGAAACTGACAAGAACAGTAGCTCCTCTTCAGTCTGATACACTGTACTTGCTGGGAACAGACGCGAGAGCTATTTGCAATGTGTATGGCAAGGAAAGCACAATAGTGACTTTCCTTTCCAGTGAACAACTCTTGCTCGTAGGACCAGAAACTGCATGTGATTCAACTCCATTTAGAACTGGGAAACAAATGCTAGCTCGCCTTACAAGAAACACACTCTGCTTTTGAGAAAAGAGCACTCTTCTACTCTACTGTGTTTCCTATGGTGTCCGAACAGTGAGCTTGCTCAGAACAAAAGAACTGTGATTCCTACACACACGGCCATATCTAGTTAAATTCTGCTTAGAAACCTGACAAGAACAGTAGATCCTCTTCAGTCCAATACACTGTACTTGCTGGGAACAGACGCCAGTGCTATTTGTCCTGTATATGTCAATGGCAGCACAATAGTGACTCTTCTTACCATAAAACAACTCTTGCTCGTAGGACCAGAAACTGCATGTGATTCAACTCCATTTAGGACTGGGAAACAAACGCTAGCTCGCCTTACAAGAAACACACTCTGCTTTTGAGAAAAGAGTACTCTTCTACTCTACTGTGTTTCCTATGTGTTCCGAACAGTGAGCTTGCTCAGAACAAAAAAACTGTACTTCCTACTCACACGGCCATATCTAGTTCAACTCTGCGTAGTAAACTGACAAGAACAGTTGCTCCTATTCAGTCCAATACACTGCACTGCTGGGAAAAGATGGGAGGGCTATTTGCACTGTGTATGGCAATGGGAGCACAATAGTGACTTTCGTTACAGGAAAACAACTCTTGCTCGTAGGACCAGAAACTGCATGTGATTCCACTCCATTTATGACTGGGAAACAAACGGTAGCTCGCCTTACAAGAAACACACTCTGCTTTAGAGAAAAGGGCACACTTCTACTCTACTGTGTTTCCTATGTGTTCCGAAAAGTGAGCTTGCTCAGAACAAAAGAACTGTGCTTCCTACACACACGGCCATATCTAGTTCAATTCTGCTTAGAAACCTGACAAGAACAGTAGATCCTCTACAGTCCAATACACTGTACTTGCTGGGAACAGACGCCAGTGCTATTAGTCCTGTGTATGGCAAAGGCAGCGCAATAGTGACTCTTCTTACCAGAAAACAACTCTTGCTCGTAGGACCAGAAACTGCATGTGATTCAACTCCATTTAGGACTGGGAAACAAATGCTAGCTCGCCTTAAATGAAACACACTCTGCATTTGAGAAAAGAGCACTCTTCTACTCTATTGTGTTTCCTATCGTGTCCGAACAGTGAGCTTGCTCAGAACAAAAGAACTGTGCTTCCTACACACACGGGCCATATCTAGTTCAACTCTGCTTAGGAAACCAACAAGAACAGTAGCTCCTCTTCAGTCCAATACACTGTACTTGCGGGGAACAGACGCGAGTGCTATTTGCACTGTGTATGGCATTGGAGCACAATAGTGACTTGTCTTACCAGAAAACAACTCTTGCTCGTAGGACAAAAAACTGCATGTGACTCAACTCCATTTAGGACTGGGAAACAAACGCTAGCTCGCCTTACATGAAACACACTCTGCTTTTGAGAAAAGAGCACTCTTCTACTCTACTGTGTTTCCTAAGTGTTCCGAACAGTGAGCTTGCTCAGAACAAAAAAACTATACTTCCTACTCACACGGCCATATCTAGTTCAAGTCTGCTTAGGAACCTGACAAGAACAGTATATCCTCTTCAGTCCAATACACTGTACTTGCTGGGAACCGACGCCAGTGCTATTTGTCCTGTGTATGTCAATAACAGCGCAATAGTGACTCTTCTTACCAGAAAACAACTCTTGCTCGTAGGACCAGAAACTGCATGTGATTCAACTCCATTTAGGACTGGGAAACAAACTCTAGCTCGCTTTACAAGAAACACACTCTGATTTTGATAAAAGAGCAGTCTTCTACTCTACTGTGTTTCCTATAAGGCAAGAACAGTGAGCTTGCTCGGAACAAAAGAACTTTGCTTCCTACACACACGGACCATATCTAGTTCAACACTGCTTAGGAAACTGAGAAGAACAGTAGCTCCTCTTCAGTCCAATACACTGTACTTGCTGGGAACAGACGGGAGGGCTATTTGCACTGTGTATGGCAAAGGGAGCGCAATAGTGACTTTCCTTACCAGAAAACAACTCTTGCTCGTAGGACCAGAAACTGCATGTGATTCCACTCCATTTAGGACTGGGAAACAAACGGTAGCTTGCCTTACAAGAAACACTCTCTGCTTTAGAGAAAAGAGCACTCTTCTACTCTACTGTGTTTTCTATGGGGTCCAAACAGTGAGCTTGCTCAGAACAAAAGAACTGTGCTTCCTACACACACGGACCATATCTAGTTCAAATCTGCTTAGTAAACTGACAAGATGAGTAGCTCCTATTCAGTCCAATACACTGTACTTGCTGGGAAAAGACGTGAGTGCTATTTGCCTTTGAAGGGTAATGGGAGTGCAATAGTGACTTTCCTTACCAGAAAACAACTCTTGTTCATAGGACCAGAAACTGCATGTGATTCAACTCCATTTAGGACTAGGAAACAAACGCTAGCTCGCCTTACAAAAACACACTCTGCTTTTGAGAAAAGAGCACTCTTCTACTCTACTGTGTTTCCTATAGGGCCAGAAGAGTGAACTTGCTCAGAACATAAGAACTGTGCTTCCTACACACACGGGCCATATCTAGTTCAACTCTGCTTAGGAAACTGACATGAACAGTAGCTCCTCTTCAGTCTGATACACTGTACTTGCTGGGAACAGACGCGAGAGCTATTTGCACTGTGTATGGCAATGGGAGCGCAATAGTGACTCTTCTTACCAGAAAACAACTCTTGCTCGTAGGACCAGAAACTGCCTGTGATTCAACTCCATTTAGGACTGGGAAACAAACGCTAGCTCACCTTACAAGAAACACACTCTGCTTTAGAGAAAAGAGCACTCTTCTACTCTACTGTGTTTCCTATGGGGTCCAAAGAGTGAGCTTGCTCAGAACAAAAGAACTGTGCTTCCTACACACGCGGGCCATATCTAGTTCAACTCTGCTTAGGAAACTGACAAGAACAGTAACTCCTCTTCAGACCAATATACTGTACTTGCTGGGAACAGACGTGAGAGCTATTTGCACTATGTATGGCAAGGGGAGCACAATAATGCTAGCTCGCCTTACAAGAAACACACTCTGCTTTAGAGAAAATAGCACTCTTCTACTCTACTGTGTTTCCTATGGGGTCCAAATAGTGAGCTTGCTCAGAACAAAAGAACTGTGCTTAATACACACACGGAACACATCTAGTTCAACTCTGCTTAGGAAACTGACAAGAACAGTAGCTCCTATTCAGTCCAATACACTTTAATTGCTGGGAAAAGACGCGAGTGCTATTTGCCTTGTGTAGGGCAATGGGAGCGCAATAGTGACTTTCCTTACCAGAAAACAACTCTTGTACTTAGGACCAGAAACTGCATGTGATTCAACTCCATTTAGGACTGGGAAACAAACTCTAGCTCGCTTTACAAGAAACACACTCTGCTTTTGAGAAAAGAGCACTCTTCTACTCTACTGTGTTTCCTATAGGGCCAGAACAGTGAGCTTGCTCAGAACATATGACCTGTGCTTCCTACACACACGGGCCATATCTAGTTCAACTCTGCTTAGGAAACTGACAAGAACAGTAGCTCCTATTCAGTGTGATACACTGTACTTGTGGGGAACAGAAGCGATTGATATTTGCACTGTGTATGGCAATTGGAGCACAATAGTGACTTGTCTTACCAGAAAACAACTCTTGCTCGTTGGACAAAAAACTGCATGTGACTCAACTCCATTTAGGACTGGGAAACAAACGCTAGCTCAACTTCCAAGAAACACACTCTGCTTTTGAGAAAAGAGCACTCTTCTACTCTACTGTGTTTCCTATGTGTTCCGAACAGTGAGCTTGCTCAGAACAAAAAAACTGTGCTTGCTACACACACGGCCATATCTAGTTCACGTCTTCTTAGGAACCTGACAAGAACAGTAGATCCTCTTCAGTCCAATACACTGTACTTCCTGGGAACAGACGCCAGTGCTATTTGTCCTGTGTATGTCAATAACAGCGCAATAGTGACTCTTCTTACCAGAAAACAACTCTTGCTCGTAGGACCAGAAACTGCATGTGATTCAACTCCATTTAGGACTGGGAAACAAACTCTAGCTCGCGTTACAAGAAACACACTCTGCTTTTGAGAAAAGAGCAGTCTTCTACTCTACTGTGTTTCCTATAAGGCAAGAACAGTGAGCTTGCTCGGAACAAAAGAACTTTGCTTCCTACACACACGGACCATATCTAGTTCAACTCTGCTTAGGAAACTGAGAAGAACAGTAGCTCCTCTTCAGTCCAATACACTGTACTTGCTGGGAACAGACGGGAGGGCTATTTGCACTGTGTATGGCAAAGGGAGCGCAATAGTGACTTTCCTTACCAGAAAACAACTCTTGCTCGTAGGACCAGAAACTGCATGTGATTCCACTCCATTTAGGACTGGGAAACAAACGGTAGCTTGCCTTACAAGAAACACACTCTGCTTTAGAGAAAAGAGCACTCTTCTACTCTACTGTGTTTTCTATGGGGTCCAAACAGTGAGCTTGCTCAGAACAAAAGAACTGTGCTTCCTACACACACGGACCATATCTAGTTCAAATCTGCTTAGTAAACTGACAAGAAGAGTAGCTCCTATTCAGTCCAATACACTGTACTTGCTGGGAAAAGACGCGAGTGCTATTTGCCTTGTGAAGGGTAATGGGAGCGCAATAGTGACTTTCCTTACCAGAAAACAACTCTTGTTCATAGGACCAGAAACTGCATGTGATTCAACTCCATTTAGGACTAGGAAACAAACTCTAGCTCGCCTTACAAAAACACACTCTGCTTTTGAGAAAAGAGCACTCTTCTACTCTACTGTGTTTCCTATAGGGCCAGAAGAGTGAACTTGCTCAGAACATAAGAACTGTGCTTCCTACACACACGGGCCATATCTAGTTCAACTCTGCTTAGGAAACTGACAAGAACAGTAGCTCCTCTTCAGTCTGATACACTGTACTTGCTGGGAACAGACGCGAGAGCTATTTGCAATGTGTATGGCAAGGGGAGCGCAATAGTGACTTTCCTTTCAGTGAACAACTCTTGCTCGTAGGACCAGAAACTGCATGTGATTCAACTCCATTTAGAACTGGGAAACAAATGCTAGCTCGCCTTACATGAAACACACTCTGCTTTTGAGAAAAGAGCACTCTTCTACTCTACTGTGTTTCCTATATGGCCAGAACAGTGAGCTTGGTCAGAACAAAAGAACTGTGCTTCCTACACACGGGCCATAACTAGTTCAACTCTGCTTAGGAAACTGACAAGAACAGTAGCTCCTCTTCAGTCCAAAACACTGTACTTGCTGGGAACAGACGCGAGTGCTATTTGCACTGTGTATGGCAATGGGAGCGCAATAGTGACTTTCCTTACCAGAAAACATCTCTTGCTCATAGGACCAGAAACTGCATGTGGTTGAACTCCATTTAGGACTGGGATACAAATGCTAGCTCGACTTCCATGAAACACACTCTGCTTTTGAGAAAAGAGCACTCTTCTACTCTACTGTGCTTCCTATGGGGTCCGAACAGTGAGCTTGCTCAGAACAAAAGAACTGTGATTCCTACACACACGGGCCATATCTAGTTCAACTCTGCTTTAGGAAACTGAGAAGAACAGTAGCTCCTCTTCAGTCCAATACACTGTACTTTCGTGGAACAGACGCGAGAGCTATTTGCACTGTGTATGGCAATTGGAGCACAATAGTGACTTGTCTTACCAGAAAACAACTCTTGCTCGTTGGACAAAAAACTGCATGTGACTCAACTCCATTTAGGACTGGGAAACAAACGCTAGCTCGACTTCCAAGAAACACTCTCTGCTTTTGAGAAAAGAGCACTCTTCTACTCTACTGTGTTTCCTATGTGTTCCGAACAGTGAGCTTGCTCAGAACAAAAAAACTGTGCTTGCTACACACACGGCCATATCTAGTTCAAGTCTGCTTAGGAACCTGACAAGAACAGTAGATCCTCTTCAGTCCAATACACTGTACTTGGTGGGAACAGACGTCAGTGCTATTTGTCCTGTGTATGTCAATAACAGCGCAATAGTGACTCTTCAAACCAGAAAACAACTCTTGCTCGTAGGACCAGAAACTGCATGTGATTCAAATCCATTTAGGACTGGCAAACAAACTCTAGATCGCATTACAAGAAACACACTCTGCTTTTGAGAAAAGAGCACTCTTCTACTCTACTGTGTTTCCTATGGGGTCCGAACAGTGAGCTTGCTCAGAACAAAAGAACTGTGCTTCCTACACACACGGGCCATATCTAGTTCAACTCTGCTTAGGAAACTGACAAGAACACTAGCTCCTCTTCAGTCCAATACAATGTACTTTCGGGGAACAGACGCGAGTGCTATTTGCACTGTGTATGGCAATTGGAGCACAATAGTGACTTGTCGTACCAGAAAACAACTCTTGCTCGTAGGACAAAAAACAGCATGTGACTCAATTCCATTTAGGACTGGGAAACAAACGCTACCTCGACTTCCAAGAAACACACTTTGCTTTAGAGAAAAGAGCACCCTTCTTCTCTACTGTGTTTCCTATATGTTCCGAACAGTGAGCTTCCTCAGAACAAAAAAACTGTGCTTCCTACACACATGGCCATATCTAGTTCAATTCTGCTTAGGAACCTGACAAGAACAGTAGATCCTCTTCAGTCCATTACACTGTACTTGCTGGGAACAGACGCCAGTGCTATTTGCCCTGTGTATGGCAATGGCAGTGCAATAGTAACTCTTGTTACCATAAAACAACTCTTGCTCGTAAGACTAGAAACAGCATGTGATTCAACTCCATTTAGGACTGGGAAACAAACGCTAGCTCGCCTTACAAGAAACACACTCTGCTTTAGAGAAAAGAGCACTCTTCTACTCTACTGTGTTTCCTATAGGGCCAGAACAGTGAGCTTGCTCAGAACAAAAGAACTGTGCTTCCAACACAGGGCCATAACTAGTTCAACTCTGCTTAGGAAACTGACAAGAACAGTAGCTCCTCTTCCGTCCAATACACTGTACTTGCTGGGAACAGACGGGAGGGCTATTTGCACTGTGGATGGCAATGGGAGCAAAATAGTGACTTTCCTTACCAGTAAACAGCTCTTGCTCGTAGGACCAGAAACTGCATGTGATTCAACTCCATTTAGGACTGGGAAACAAATGCTAGCTCGCCTTACATGAAATACACTCTGCTTTTGATTACAGAGCACTCTTCTACTCTACTGTGTTTCCTATGAGGTCCGAACAGGAGCTTGCTCAGAACAAAAGAACTGTGCTTCCTACACACGGGCCATATCTAGTTCAACTCTGCTTAGGAAACTGACAAGAACAGTAACTCCTCTTCAGACCAATACACTGTACTTGCTGGGAACAGGCGCATGTGCTATTTGCACTGTGTATGGCAATGGGAGCGCAATAGTGACTTTCCTTACCAGAAAACAACTCTTGCTCATAGGACTAGAAACTGCATGTAATTCCACTCCATTTAGGACTGGGAAAGAAATGCTAGCTCGCCTTACAAGAAACACACTCTGCTTTAGAGAAAATAGCACTCTTCTACTCTACTGTGTTTCCTATGGGGTCCAAACCGTGAACTTACTCAGAACAAAAGAACTGTGCTTAATACACACACAGACTACATCTAGTTCAACTCTGCTTAGGAAACTGACAAGAACAGTAGCTCCTATTCAGTCCAATACACTGTACTTGCTGGGAAAAGACGCGAGTGCTATTTGCCTTGTGTAGGGCAATGGGAGCGCAATAGTGACTTTCCTTACCAGAAAACAACTCTTGTTCGTAGGACCAGAAACTGCATGTGATTCAACTCCATTTAGGACTGGGAAACAAACTCTAGCTCGCTTTACAAGAAACACACTCTGCTTTTGAGAAAAGAGCACTCTTCTACTCTACTGTGTTTCCTATGTGTTCCGAACAGTGAGCTTGCTCAGAACAAAAGAACTGTGCTTCCTACACACACGGCCATATCTAGTTCAAGTCTGCTTAGGAACCTGACAAGAACAGTAGATCCTCTTCAGTCCAATACACTGTACTTGCTGGGAACAGACGCCAGTGCTGTTTGTCCTGTGTATGTCAATGACAGCGCAATAATGACTCTTCTTACCAGAAAACAACTCTTGCTCGTAGGACCAGAAACTGCATGTGATTCAACTCCATTTAGGACTGGGAAACAAACTCTAGATCGCTTTACAAGAAACACACTCTGTTTTTGAGAAAAGACCACTCTTCTACTCTACTGTGTTTCCTATAGGGCCAGAACATTGAGCTTGCTCAGAAAAAAAGAACTGTGCTTCCTATACATGGACCATATCTAGTTCAACTCTGCTTAGGAAACTGAGAAGAACAGTAGCTCCTCTTCAGTCCAATACACTGTACTTGCTGGGAACAGACGGGAGGGCTATTTGCACTGTGTATGGCAATGGGAGCACAATAGTGACTTTCCTTACCAGAAAACAACTCTTGCTCGTAGGACCAGAAACTGCATGTGATTCCACTCCATTTAGGACTGGGAAACAAATGCTAGCTCGCCTTACAATAACAAACTCTGCTTTAGAGAAAAGAGCACTCTTCTACTCTACTGTGTTTCCTATGGTGTCCGAACATTGAGCTTGCTCAGAACAAAAGAACTGTGCTTCCTACACACATGGCCATATCTAGTTCAATTCTGCTTAGGAACCTGACAAGAACAGTAGATCCTCTTCAGTCCAATACACTGTACGTGCTGGGAACAGACGCCAGTGCTATTTGTCCTGTGTATGGCAATGGCAGCACAATAGTGACTCTTCTTACCATAAAACAACTCTTGCTCGTAGGACCAGAAAATGCATGTGATTCAACTCCATTTAGGACTGGGAAACAAAAGCTAGCTCAACTTACAGAAACACAATCTGCTTTACAGAAAAGAGCACTCTTCTACTCTACTGTGTTTCCTATAGGGCCAGAACAGTGAGAATGCTCAGAACAAAGAACTGTGCTTCCTACACACGAGCCATATCTAGTTCAACTCTGCTTAGGAAACTGACAAGAACCGTAGCTCCTCTTCAGTCCGATACACTGTACTTGCTGGGAACAGACGCGAGTGATATTTGCACTGTGTATGGCAATGGGAGCGCAATAGTGACTTTCCTTTCCAGAAAACAACTCTTGCTCGTAGGACCAGAAACTGCATGTGATTCAACTCCATTTAGGACTGGGAAACAAATGCTAGCTCGCCTTACATGAAACACACTCTGCTTTTGAGAAAAGAGCACTCTTCTACTCTACTGTGTTTCCTATGCCGTCCGAACAGTGAGCTTGCTCAGAACAAAAGAACTGTGCTTCCTACACATACGGGCCATATCTAGTTCAACTCTGCTTAGGAAACTGACAAGAACACTAGCTCCTCTTCGGTCCAATACACTGTACTTTCGGGGAACAGACGCGAGTGCTATTTGCACTGTGTATGGCAATTGGAGCACAATAGTGACTTGTCTTACCAGAAAACAACTCTTGCTCGTAGGACAAAAACCTGCATGTGACTCAACTCCATTTAGGACTGAGAAACAAACGCTAGCTCAACTTCCAAGAAACACACTCTGCTTTTGAGAAAAGAGCAGTCTTCTACTCTACTGTGTTTCCTATGTGTTCCGAACAGTGAGCTTCCTCAGAACAAAAAAACTGTGCTTCCTACAAACACGTGCATATCTAGTTCAAGTCTGCTTAGGAACCTGACAAGAACAGTAGATCCTCTTCAGTCCAATACACTGTACTTGCTGGGTTCAGACGCCAGTGCTATTTGTCCTGTGTATGGCAATGGCAGAGCAATAGTGACTCTGTTACCATAAAACAACTCTTGCTCTTAGACTAGAAACAGCATGTGATTCAACTCCATTTAGGACTGGGAAAAAAACGCTAGCTCGCCTTACAAGAAACACACTCTGCTTTAGAAAAAAAAGAGCACTCTTCTACTCTACTGTGTTTCCTATAGGGCCAGAACAGTGAGCTTGCTCAGAACAAAAGAACTTTGCTTTCAACACAGGGCCATAACTAGTTCAACTCTGCTTAAGAAACTGACAAGAACGGTAGCTCCTCTTCCGTCCAATAGACTGTACTTGCTGGGTAGAGACGGAAGGGCTATTTGCACTGTGTATGGCAAAGGGAGCGCAATAGTGACTTTCCTTACCAGAAAAGAGCTCTTGCTCGTAGGACCAGAAACTGCATGTGATTCAACTCCATTTAGGACTGGGAAACAAATGCTAGCTCGCCTTACATAAAACACACTCTGCTTTTGATTAAAGAGCACTCTTCTACTCTACTGTGTTTCCTATGAGGTCCGAACAGTGAGCTTGCTCAGAACAAAAGAACTGTGCTTCCTACACACACGGGCCGTATCTAGTTCAACTCTGCTTAGGAAACTGACAAGAACAGTAGCTCCTCTTCAGTCCAATACACTGTACTTGCTGGCAACAGGCGCATGTGCTATTTGTACTGTGTATGGCAATGGGAGCGCAATAGTGACTTTCCTTACCAGAAAACAACTCTTGCTCATAGGACTAGAAACTGCATGTGATTCCACTCCATTTAGTACTGGGAAACAAATGCTAGCTCGCCTTACAAGAAACACACTCTGCTTTAGAGAAAATAGTACTCTTCTACTCTACTGTGTTTCCTATGGGTTCCAAACAGTGAGCTTGCTCAGAACAAAAGAACTGTGCTTAATACACACACGGACCATATCTAGTTCAACTCTGCTTAGGAAACTGAGAAGAACAGTAGATCCTCTTCAGTCCAATACACTGTACTTGCTGGGAACAGAGGGGAGGGCTATTTGCACTGTGTATGGCAATGGGAGCGCAATAGTGACTTTGCTTACCAGAAAACAACTCTTGCTCGTAGGACCAGAAACTGCATGTGATTCCACTCCATTTAGGACTGGGAAACAAATGTTAGCTTGCCTTACAAAAACACACTTTGATTTAGAGAAAAGAGCACTCTTTAACTCTACTGTGTTTCCTATGGGATCCAAACAGTGAGCTTGCTCAGAACAAAAGAACTGTGCTTCATACACATACGGACCATATCTAGTTCAACTCTGCTTAGGGAACTGACAAGAACAGTAGCTCCTATTCACTCCAATACACTGCACTTGCTGGGAAAAGACGCGAATGCTATTTGCCTTGTGTAGGGTAATGGGAGCGCAATAATGACTTTCCTTACCAGAAAACAACTCTTGCTCGTAGGACCAGAAACTTCATGTGATTCAACTCCATTTAGGACTGGGAAACAAAAGCTAGCTCACCTTACAGAAACACATTCTGCTTTAGAGAAAAGAGCACTCTTCTACTCTACTGTGTTTCCTATGGTGTCCGAACAGTGAGCTTGCTCAGAACAAAAGAACTGTGCTTCCTACACACATGGCCATACCTAGTTCAATTCTGCTTAGGAACCTGACAATAACAGTAGATCCTCTTCATTCCAATACACTGTACGTGCTGGGAACAGACGCCAGTGATATTTGTCCTGTGTATGGCAATGTCAGCACAATAGTGACTCTTCTTACCAGAAAACAACTCTTGCTCGTAGGACCAAAAACTGCATGTGATTCAACTCCATTTAGGACTTGGAAACAAACGCTAGCTCGCCTTACAAGAAACACACTCTGCTTTTGAGAAAAGAGCACGCTTCTACTCTACTGTGTTTCCTATATGGCCAGAACAGTCAGATTGCTCAGAACAAAAGAACTGTGCTTCCTACAAACACGGGCCATATCTAGTTCAACTCTGCTTAGGAAACTGACAAGAAGAGTAGATCCTCTTCAGTCCAATACACTGTACATGCTGGGAATAGACGCCCGTGCTATTTGCCCTGTGTATGACAATGGGAGCACAATAGTGACTCTTCTTACCAGAAAACAACTCTTGCTCGTAGTACCAGAAACTGCATGGGATTCAACTTCATTTCTGACTGGGAAACAAACACTAGCTGGCCTTACAAGAAACACGCTCTGCTTTTGAGAAAAGAGCACTCTTCTACTCTACTGTGTTTCCTATAGGGCCAGAACAATGAGCTTGCTCAGAACAATAGAACTGTGCTTCCTACACACACGGACCATATCTAGTTCAACTCTTCTTAGGAAACTGACAAGAACAGTAGCTCCTCTTCAGTCCAATACACTGTACGTGCTGGGAACAGACGCGAGTGCTATTTGCACTGTGTATGGCAAAGGGAGCACAATAGTGACTTTCCTTACCAGAAAACAACTCTTGCTCCTAGTACCAGAAACTGCATGTGATTCAAATCCATTTAGGACTGGGAAACAAACTCTAGCTCACCCTACAAGAAACACACTCTGCTTTTGAGAAAAGAGCACTCTTCTACTCTACTGTGTTTCCTATAGGGCCATAACAGTGAGCTTGCTCAGAACAAAAGAACTGTGCTTCCTACACACACGGCCCATATCTAGTTCAACTCTGCTCAGGAAACTGACAAGAACAGTAGATCCTCTTCAGTCCAATACACTGTACATGCTGGGAACAGACGCCAGTGCTATTTGCCCTATGTATGACAATGGGAGCTCAATAGTGACTCTTCTTACCGGAAAAAAAATCTTGCTCGTAGGACCAGAAGCTGCATGGGATTCAACGCCATTTAGGACTGGAAAACAAACGCTAGCTCGCCTTACAAGAAACACACTCTGCTTTTGAGAAAAGAGCACTCTTCTACTCAACTGTGTTTCCTATAGAGCCAGAAGTGTGAGCTTGCTCAGAACAAAAGAACTGTGCTTCCTACACACACGGGCCATATCTAGTTCAACTCCTCTTTGGAAACTGACAAGAACAGTAGATCCTCTTCAGTCCAATACATTGTACATGCTGGGAACAAACGACAGTGCTATTTGTGCTGTGTATGACAATGGGAGCGTAATAGTGAATCTTATTACCAGAAAACAACTCTTGCTTGAAGGACCAGAATCTGCATGTGATTCAACTCCATTTTGGACTGGTAAACAAACCCTAGCTCGCTTTAGAAGAAACGCACTCTGCTTTTGAGAAAAGAGCAGTCTTCTACTCTACTGTGTTTCCTTTAGGGCCAGAACAGTGAGCTTGCTCAGAACAAAAAACTGTGCTTCCTACACACAGGGGCCATATTTAGTTCAACTCGGCTTAGGAAACTGACAAGAAGAGTAGCTCCTCTTCAGTCCAATACACTGTACTTGCTAAGAGCAGACGTGAGTGCTATTTGCACTGTGTATGGAAATGGGAGCGCAATAGTGACTCTTCTTACCAGAAAACAACTCTTGCTCATAGGACCAGAAACTGCATGGGATTCAACTTTATTTCTCACTGGGAAACAAACACTAGCTAGAATTACAAGAAACATACTCTGCTTTTGAGAAATGAGCACTCTTCTACTCTACTGTGTTTCCTATAGGTTCAGAACATTGAGCTTGCTCAGAACAAAAGAACTGTGCTTCCTACACACGGGCCATATCTAGTTCAACTCTGCTTAGGAAACAGACAAAAACAGTAGCTCCTCTTCTGTCTAATACAATGTACTTGCTGGGAGCAGACGCAAGAGCTATTTGTACTGTGTATGACAATGGGTGCTCAATAGTGACTCTTCCCACCAGAAAACAACTCTTGCCTGTAGTACCAGAAACTGCATGTGATTCAACTCCATTTAGGACTGGGAAACAAACCATAGCTCGCCTTAGAAGAAACACACTCTGCTTTTGAGAAAAGAGCACTCTTCTACTCTACTGTGTTTCTTATACGGCCAGAACAGTGAGCTTGCTCAGAACAAAAGAACTGTGCTTCCTACACACACGGGCCATATCTAGTTCAACTCTGCTTAGGAAATTGACAAGAAGAGTAGATCCTCTTCAGTCGAATACACTTTTCATGCTGGGAACAGACGCCCGTGCTATTTGCCCTGTGTATAAAAATGGGAGCACAATAGTGACTCTTCTTACCAGAAAACAACTCTTGCTCCTAGGACCAGAAACTGCATGGGATTCAACTCCATTTAGGACTGGGAAACAAACGATAGCTTGCCTTACAAGAAACACACTCTGCTTTTGAGAAAAGAGCACTCTTCTACTCTACTGTGTTTCCTATGGGGTCCGAACAGTGAGCTTGCTCAGAACAAAAGAACTGTGCTTCCTACACACATGGGCCATATCTAGTTCAACTCTGCTTCGGAAACTGACAAGAACAGTAGCTCCTCTTCAGTCCAATACACTGTACATGCTGGGAACAGACGCCAGTGCTATTTGCCCTATGTATGACAAGGGGAGCTCAGTAGTGACTCTTCTTACCAGAAAAAAAATCTTGCTCGTAGGACCAGAAGCTGCATGGGATTCAACGCCATTTAGGACTGGGAAACAAACGCTAACTCGCCTTACAAGAAACACACTCTGCTTTTGAAAAAAGAGCACTCTTCTACTCAACTGTGTTTCCTATAGAGCCAGAAGTGTGAGCTTGCTCAGAACAAAAGAACTGTGCTTCCTACACACACGGGCCATATCTAGTTCAACTCTGCTTTGGAAACTGACAAGAACAGTAGATCCTCTTCAGTCCAATACATTGTACATGCTGGGAACAAACGACAGTGCTATTTGCGCTGTGTATGACAATGGGAGCGTAATAGTGAATCTTATTACCAGAAAACAACTCTTGCTTGTAGGACCAGAATCTGCATGTGATTCAACTCCATTTTGGACTGGTAAGCAAACCCTAGCTCGCCTTAGAAGAAACGCACTCTGCTTTTGAGAAATGAGCACTCTTCTACTCTACTGTGTTTCCTTTAGGGCCA
Organism: Peromyscus eremicus; assembly: GCF_949786415.1. NCBI lineage: Eukaryota > Metazoa > Chordata > Mammalia > Rodentia > Cricetidae > Peromyscus > Peromyscus eremicus. The sequence continues at coordinate 39,507 of NW_026736764.1, read as the reverse complement.
GAACAGTGAGCTTGCTCAGAACAAAAAACTGTGCTTCCTACACACAGGGGCCATATTTAGTTCAACTCTGCTTAGGAAACTGACAAGAACAGTAGCTCCTCTTCTGTCTAATACAATGTACTTGCTGGGAGAAGACGCGAGAGCTATTTGCACTGTGTATGACAATTGGAGCTCAATAGTGACTCTTCCCACTAGAAAACAACTCTTGCCTGTAGGACCAGAAACTTCATGTGATTCAACTCCATTTAGGACTGGGAAACAAACCATAGCTCGCCTTAGAAGAAAAACACTCTGCTTTTGAGAAAAGAGCACTCTTCTACTCTACTGTGTTTCTTATAGGGCCAGAACAGTGAGCTTTCTCAGAACAAAAGAACTGTGCTTCCTACACACACGGGCCATATCTAGTTCAACTCTGCTTAGGAAACTGACAAGAAGAGTAGATCCTCTTCAGTCCAATACACTTTATATGCTGGGAACAGACGCCCGTGCTATTTGCCCTGTGTATGACAATGGGAGCACAATAGTGACTCTTCCTACAAGAAAACAACTCTTGCTCATAGGACCAGAAACTGCATGGGATTCAACTCCATTTAGGACTGGGAAAAAACGCTAGCTTGCCTTACAAGAAACACACTATGCTTTTGAGAAAAGAGCACTCTTCTACTCTACTGTGTTTCCTATGGGGTCCGAACAGTGAGCTTGCTCAGAACAAAAGAACTGTGCTTCCTACACACATGGGCCATATCTAGTTCAAATCTGCTTCGGAAACTGACAAGAACAGTAGCTCCTCTTCAGTCCAATACACTGTACTTGCTGAAAGCAGACGCGAGTGCTATTTGCACTGTGTATGGCAATGGGAGCACCATAGTGACTTTCCTTACCAGAAAACAACTCTTGCTCGTAGTACCAGAAACTGCATGTGATTCAATTCCATTTAGGACTGGGAAACAAACGCTAGCTCGCCTTACAAGAAACACACTCTGCTTTTGAGAAAAGAGCACTCTTCTGCTCTACTGTGTTTCCTAAAGGGCCAGAACAGTGAGCTTGCTCAGAACAAAAGAACTGTGCTTCCTACACACACGGGCCATATCTAGTTCAACTCTGTTTAGGAAACGGACAAGAACAGTAGCTCCTCTTCTGTACAATACACTGTACTTGCTGGGAACAGACGCGAGTGCTATTTGCACTGTGTATGGAAATGGGAGCGCAATAGTGACTCTTTTTACCAGAAAACAACTCTTGCTCGTAGGGCCAGAAATTGCATGTGATTCAACTCCATTTATGACTGGGAAACAAACGTTAGCTCGCCTTACAAGAAACACACTCTGCTTTTGAGAAAAGAGCACTATTCTACTCTACTGTGTTTCCTATAGGGCCAGAACAGTGAGCTTGCTCAGAACAAAAGAACTGTGCTTCCTATACACACGGGCCATATCTAGTTCAACTCTGATTAGGAAACTGACAAGAACAGTAGATCCTCTTCAGTCTAACACACTGTACATGCTGGGAACAGATGCCAGTGCTATTTGCCCTGTGTATGACAATGGGAGCGCAATAGTGACTCTTCTTACCAGAAAACAACTCTTGCTCGTAGGACCAGAAACTGCATGGGATTCAACTCCATTTAGGACTGGCAAACAAACGCTAGCTCGCCTTACAAGAAACACACTCTGCTTTTGAGAAAAGAGCACTCTTCTACTCTACTGTGTTTCCTACAGGGTCAGAAAAGTGTGCTTGCTCAGAACAAAAGAACTGTGGTTCCTAACAAACGGGCCATATCTAGTTCAACTCTGCTTTGGAAACTGACAAGAACAGTAGATCCTCTTCAGTCCAATACATTGTACATGCTGGGAACAGACGACAGTGCTATTTGCGCTGTGTATGACAATGGGAGCGTAATAGTGACTCTTCTTAACAGAAAAAAACTCTTACTCATAGGACCAGAAACTGCATGTGATTCAACTCCATTTAGGACTGGGAAACAAACGCTAGCTCGCCTTACAAGAAACACACTCTGCTTTTGAGAAAAGAGCACTCTTCTACTCTACTGTGTTTCCTATGGGCTTTGAACCGTGAGCTTGCTCAGAAAAAAGAACTGTGCTTCCTACACACACGGGTCATACCTAGTTCCACTCTGCTTAGAAAAATGACAAGAACAGTAGATCCTACTCAGTCCAATACACTGTACATGCTGGGAACAGACACCCGTGCTATTTGCCCTGTGTATGACAATAGGAGCGTAATTGTGACTCTTCTTACCAGAAAACAACTCTTGATCGTAGGACCAGAAACTGCATGAGATTCAACTCCATTTATAACTGGGAAACGAATGCTAGCTCGCCTTACAAGAAACACACTCTGCTTTTGAGAAAAGAGCACTCTTCTACTCTACTGTGTTTCCTATGGGCTTTGAACCGTGAGCTTGCTCAGAAAAAAGAACTGTGCTTCCTACACACACGGGTCATACCTAGTTCCACTCTGCTTAGAAAAATGACAAGAACAGTAGATCCTACTCAGTCCAATACACTGTACATGCTGGGAACAGACACCCGTGCTATTTGCCCTGTGTATGACAATAGGAGCGTAATTGTGACTCTTCTTACCAGAAAACAACTCTTGATCGTAGGACCAGAAACTGCATGAGATTCAACTCCATTTATAACTGGGAAACGAATGCTAGCTCGCCTTACAAGAAACACACTCTGCTTTTGAGAAAAGAGCACTCTTCTACTCTACTGTGTTTCCTATGGTGTCCGAACAGTGAGCTTGCTCAGAAAAAAAGAACTGTGCTTCCTACACACACGGGACATATCTAGTTCAACTCTGCTTCGGAAACTGACAAGAACAGTATCTCCTCTTCAGTCCAATACACTGTACTTGCTGGGAGCAGACACGAGTGCTATTTGCACTGTGTATGGCAATGGGAGCGCAATAGTGACACTTCTTACCAGAAAACAACTCTTGTTCGTAGGACCAGAAACTGCATGGGATTCAACTTCATTTCTGACTGGGAAACAAACACTAGCTGGCCTTACAAGAAACACGCTCTGCTTTTGAGAAAAGAGCACTCTTCTACTCTACTGTGTTTCCTATAGGGCCAGAACAGTGAGCTTGCTCAGCACAATAGAACTGTGCTTCCTACACACACGGACCATATCTAGTTCAACTCTTCTTAGGAAACTGACAAGAACAGTAGCTCCTCTTCAGTCCAATACACTGTACGTGCTGGGAACAGACGCGAGTGCTATTTGCACTGTGTATGGCAAAGGGAGCACAATAGTGACTTTCCTTACCAGAAAACAACTCTTGCTCCTAGTACCAGAAACTGCATGTGATTCAAATCCATTTAGGACTGGGAAACAAACTCTAGCTCACCCTACAAGAAACACACTCTGCTTTTGAGAAAAGAGCACTCTTCTACTCTACTGTGTTTCCTATAGGGCCAGAACAGTGAGCTTGCTCAGAACAAAAGAACTGTGCTTCCTACACACACGGGCCATATCTAGTTCAACTCTGCTCAGGAAACTGACAAGAACAGTAGATCCTCTTCAGTCCAATACACTGTACATGCTGGGAACAGACGCCAGTGCTATTTGCCCTATGTATGACAATGGGAGCTCAATAGTGACTCTTCTTACCGGAAAAAAAATCTTGCTCATAAGACCAGAAGCTGCATGGGATTCAACGCCATTTAGGACTGGAAAACAAACCCTAGCTCGCCTTACAATAAACACACTCTGCTTTTGAGAAAAGAGCACTCTTCTACTCAACTGTGTTTCCTATAGAGCCAGAAGTGTGAGCTTGCTCAGAACAAAAGAACTGTGCTTCCTACACACACGGGCCATATCTAGTTCAACTCCTCTTTGGAAACTGACAAGAACAGTAGATCCTCTTCAGTCCAATACATTGTACATGCTGGGAACAAACGACAGTGCTATTTGCGCTGTGTATGACAATGGGAGCGTAATAGTGAATCTTATTACCAGAAAACAACTCTTGCTTGTAGGACCAGAATCTGCATGTGATTCAACACCATTTTGGACTGGTAAACAAACCCTAGCTCGCCTTAGAAGAAACGCACTCTGCTTTTGAGAAAAGAGCACTCTTCTACTCTACTCTGTTTCCTTTAGGGCCAGAACAGTGAGCTTGCTCAGAACAAAAAACTGTGCTTCCTACACACAGGGGCCATATTTAGTTCAACTCGGCTTAGGAAACTGACAAGAAGAGTAGCTCCTCTTCAGACCAATACACTGTACTTGCTAAGAGCAGACGTGAGTGCTATTTGCACTGTGTATGGAAATGGGAGCGCAATAGTGACTCTTCTTACCAGAAAACAACTCTTGCTCATAGGACCAGAAACTGCATGGGATTCAACTTTATTTCTCACTGGGAAACAAACACTAGCTAGAATTACAAGAAACATACTCTGCTTTTGAGAAATGAGCACTCTTCTACTCTACTGTGTTTCCTATAGGTTCAGAACATTGAGCTTGCTCAGAACAAAAGAACTGTGCTTCCTACACACGGGCCATATCTAGTTCAACTCTGCTTAGGAAACAGACAAAAACAGTAGCTCCTCTTCTGTCTAATACAATGTACTTGCTGGGAGCAGACGCGAGAGCTATTTGTACTGTGTATGACAATGAGAGCTCAATAGTGACTCTTCCCACCAGAAAACAACTCTTGCCTGTAGGACCAGAAACTGCATGTGATTCAACTCCATTTAGGACTGGGAAACAAACCATAGCTTGCCTTAGAAGAAACACACTCTGCTTTTGAGAAAAGAGCACTCTTCTACTCTACTGTGTTTCTTATACGGCCAGAACAGTGAGCTTGCTCAGAACAAAAGAACTGTGCTTCCTACACACACGGGCCATATCTAGTTCAACTCTGCTTAGGAAACTGACAAGAAGAGTAGATCCTCTTCAGTCCAATACACTTTTCATGCTGGGAACAGACGCCCGTGCTATTTGCCCTGTGTATAAAAATGGGAGCACAATAGTGACTCTTCTTACCAGAAAACAACTCTTGCTCCTAGGACCAGAAACTGCATGGGATTCAACTCCATTTAGGACTGGGAAACAAACGATAGCTTGCCTTACAAGAAACACACTCTGCTTTTGAGAAAAGAGCACTCTTCTACTCTACTGTGTTTCCTATGGGGTCCGAACAGTGAGCTTGCTCAGAACAAAAGAACTGTGCTTCCTACACACATGGGCCATATCTAGTTCAACTCTGCTTCGGAAACTGACAAGAACAGAAGCTCCTCTTCAGTCCAATACACTGTACATGCTGGGAACAGACGCCAGTGCTATTTGCCCTATGTATGACAATGGGAGCTCAGTAGTGACTCTTCTTACCGGAAAAAAAATCTTGCTCGTAGGACCAGAAGCTGCATGGGATTCAACGCCATTTAGGACTGGGAAACAAACGCTAGCTCGCCTTACAAGAAACACACTCTGCTTTGAAAAAAGAGCACTCTTCTACTCAACTGTGTTTCCTATAGAGCCAGAAGTGTGAGCTTGCTCAGAACAAAAGAACTGTGCTTCCTACACACACGGGCCATATCTAGTTCAACTCTGCTTTGGAAACTGACAAGAACAGTCGATCCTCTTCAGTCCAATACATTGTACATGCTGGGAACAAACGACAGTGCTATTTGCGCTGTGTATGACAATGGGAGCATAATAGTGAATCTTATTACCAGAAAACAACTCTTGCTTGTAGGACCAGAATCTGCATGTGATTCAACTCCATTTTGGACTGGTAAACAAACCCTAGCTCGCCTTAGAAGAAACGCACTCTGCTTTTGAGAAATCAGCACTCTTCTACTCTATTGTGTTTCCTTTAGGGCCAGAACAGTGAGCTTGCTCAGAACAAAAAACTGTGCTTCCTACACACAGGGGCCATATTTAGTTCAACTCTGCTTAGGAAACTGACAAGAACAGTAGCTCCTCTTCTGTCTAATACAATGTACTTGCTGGGAGAAGACGTGAGAGCATTTGCACTGTGTATGACAATTGGAGCTCAATAGTGACTCTTCCCACTAGAAAACAACTCTTGCCTGTAGGACCAGAAACTTCATGTGATTCAACTCCATTTAGGACTGGGAAACAAACCATAGCTCGCCTTAGAAGAAAAACACTCTGCTTTTGAGAAAAAAGCACTCTTCTACTCTACTGTGTTTCTTATAGGGCCAGAACAGTGAGCTTTCTCAGAACAAAAGAACTGTGCTTCCTACACACACGGGCCATATCTAGTTCAACTCTGCTTAGGAAACTGACAAGAAGAGTAGATCCTCTTCAGTCCAATACACTTTATATGCTGGGAACAGACGCCCGTGCTATTTGCCCTGTGTATGACAATGGGAGCACAATAGTGACTCTTCCTACAAGAAAACAACTCTTGCTCGTAGGACCAGAAACTGCATGGGATTCAACTCCATTTAGGACTGGGAAAAAACGCTAGCTTGCCTTACAAGAAACACACTATGCTTTTGAGAAAAGAGCACTCTTCTACTCTACTGTGTTTCCTATGGGGTCCGAACAGTGAGCTTGCTCAGAACAAAAGAACTGTGCTTCCTACACACATGGGCCATATCTAGTTCAAATCTGCTTCGGAAACTGACAAGAACAGTAGCTCCTCTTCAGTCCAATACACTGTACTTGCTGAAAGCAGACGCGAGTGCTATTTGCACTGTGTATGGCAATGGGAGCACCATAGTGACTTTCCTTACCAGAAAACAACTCTTGCTCGTAGTACCAGAAACTGCATGTGATTCAATTCCATTTAGGACTGGGAAACAAACGCTAGCTCGCCTTACAAGAAACACACTCTGCTTTTGAGAAAAGAGCACTCTTCTGCTCTACTGTGTTTCCTAAAGGGCCAGAACAGTGAGCTTGCTCAGAACAAAAGAACTGTGCTTCCTACACACACGGGCCATATCTAGTTCAACTCTGTTTAGGAAACGGACAAGAACAGTAGATCCTCTTCTGTACAATACACTGTACTTGCTGGGAACAGACGCGAGTGCTATTTGCACTGTGTATGGAAATGGGAGCGCAATAGTGACTCTTTTTACCAGAAAACAACTCTTGCTCGTAGGGCCAGAAACTGCATGTGATTCAACTCCATTTAGGACTGGGAAACAAACGCTAGCTCGCCTTACAAGAAACACACTCTGCTTTTGAGAAAAGAGCACTATTCTACTCTACTGTGTTTCCTATAGGGCCAGAACAGTGAGCTTGCCAGAACAAAAGAACTGTGCTTCCTATACACACAGGCCATATCTAGTTCAACTCTGCTTAGGAAACTGACAAGAACAGTAGATCCTCTTCAGTCTAACACACTGTACATGCTGGGAACAGATGCCAGTGCTATTTGCCCTGTGTATGACAATGGGAGCGCAATAGTGACTCTTTTAACCAGAAAACAACTCTTGCTCGTAGGACCAGAAACTGCATGGGATTCAACTCCATTTAGGACTGGCAAACAAACGCTAGCTCGCCTTACAAGAAACTCACTCTGCTTTTGAGAAAAGAGCACTCTTCTACTCTACTGTGTTTCCTACAGGGCCAGAAAAGTGTGCTTGCTCAGAACAAAAGAACTGTGGTTCCTAACAAATGGGCCATATCTAGTTCAACTCTGCTTAGGAAACTGACAAGAACAGTAGATCCTCTTCAGTCCAATACATTGTACATGCTGGGAACAGACGACAGTGCTATTTGCGCTGTGTATGACAATGGGAGCGTAATAGTGACTCTTCTTAACAGAAAAAAACTCTTACTCATAGGACCAGAAACTGCATGTGATTCAACTCCATTTAGGACTGGGAAACAAACGCTAGCTCGCCTTACAAGAAACACACTCTGCTTTTGAGAAAAGAGCACTCTTCTACTCTACTGTGTTTCCTATGGGCTTTGAACCGTGAGCTTGCTCAGAAAAAAGAACTGTGCTTCCTACACACACGGGTCATACCTAGTTCCACTCTGCTTAGAAAAATGACAAGAACAGTAGATCCTACTCAGTCCAATACACTGTACATGCTGGGAACAGACACCTGTGCTATTTGCCCTGTGTATGACAATAGGAGCGTAATTGTGACTCTTCTTACCAGAAAACAACTCTTGATCGTAGGACCAGAAACTGCATGAGATTCAACTCCATTTATAACTGGGAAACGAATGCTAGCTCGCCTTACAAGAAACACACTCTGCTTTTGAGAAAAGAGCACTCTTCTACTCTACTGTGTTTCCTATGGTGTCCGAACAGTGAGCTTGCTCAGAAAAAAAGAACTGTGCTTCCTACACACACGGGACATATCTAGTTCAACTCTGCTTCGGAAACTGACAAGAACAGTATCTCCTCTTCAGTCCAATACACTGTACTTGCTGGGAGCAGACACGAGTGCTATTTGCACTGTGTATGGCAATGGGAGCGCAATAGTGACTCTTCTTACCAGAAAACAACTCTTGTTCGTAGGACCAGAAACTGCATGGGATTCAACTTCATTTCTGACTGGGAAACAAACACTAGCTGGCCTTACAAGAAACACGCTCTGCTTTTGAGAAAAGAGCACTCTTCTACTCTACTGTGTTTCCTATAGGGCCAGAACAGTGAGCTTGCTCAGCACAATAGAACTGTGCTTCCTACACACACGGACCATATCTAGTTCAACTCTTCTTAGGAAACTGACAAGAACAGTAGCTCCTCTTCAGTCCAATACACTGTACGTGCTGGGAACAGACGCGAGTGCTATTTGCACTGTGTATGGCAAAGGGAGCACAATAGTGACTTTCCTTACCAGAAAACAACTCTTGCTCCTAGTACCAGAAACTGCATGTGATTCAAATCCATTTAGGACTGGGAAACAAACTCTAGCTCACCCTACAAGAAACACACTCTGCTTTTGAGAAAAGAGCACTCTTCTACTCTACTGTGTTTCCTATAGGGCCAGAACAGTGAGCTTGCTCAGAACAAAAGAACTGTGCTTCCTACACACACGGGCCATATCTAGTTCAACTCTGCTCAGGAAACTGACAAGAACAGTAGATCCTCTTCAGTCCAATACACTGTACATGCTGGGAACAGACGCCAGTGCTATTTGCCCTATGTATGACAATGGGAGCTCAATAGTGACTCTTCTTACCGGAAAAAAAATCTTGCTCGTAGGACCAGAAGCTGCATGGGATTCAACGCCATTTAGGACTGGAAAACAAACCCTAGCTCGCCTTACAATAAACACACTCTGCTTTTGAGAAAAGAGCACTCTTCTACTCAACTGTGTTTCCTATAGAGCCAGAAGTGTGAGCTTGCTCAGAACAAAAGAACTGTGCTTCCTACACACACGGGCCATATCTAGTTCAACTCCTCTTTGGAAACTGACAAGAACAGTAGATCCTCTTCAGTCCAATACATTGTACATGCTGGGAACAAACGACAGTGCTATTTGCGCTGTGTATGACAATGGGAGCGTAATAGTGAATCTTATTACCAGAAAACAACTCTTGCTTGTAGGACCAGAATCTGCATGTGATTCAACACCATTTTGGACTGGTAAACAAACCCTAGCTCGCCTTAGAAGAAACGCACTCTGCTTTTGAGAAAAGAGCACTCTTCTACTCTACTCTGTTTCCTTTAGGGCCAGAACAGTGAGCTTGCTCAGAACAAAAAACTGTGCTTCCTACACACAGGGGCCATATTTAGTTCAACTCGGCTTAGGAAACTGACAAGAAGAGTAGCTCCTCTTCAGTCCAATACACTGTACTTGCTAAGAGCAGACGTGAGTGCTATTTGCACTGTGTATGGAAATGGGAGCGCAATAGTGACTCTTCTTACCAGAAAACAACTCTTGCTCATAGGACCAGAAACTGCATGGGATTCAACTTTATTTCTCACTGGGAAACAAACACTAGCTAGAATTACAAGAAACATACTCTGCTTTTGAGAAATGAGCACTCTTCTACTCTACTGTGTTTCCTATAGGTTCAGAACATTGAGCTTGCTCAGAACAAAAGAACTGTGCTTCCTACACACGGGCCATATCTAGTTCAACTCTGCTTAGGAAACAGACAAAAACAGTAGCTCCTCTTCTGTCTAATACAATGTACTTGCTGGGAGCAGACGCGAGAGCTATTTGTACTGTGTATGACAATGAGAGCTCAATAGTGACTCTTCCCACCAGAAAACAACTCTTGCCTGTAGGACCAGAAACTGCATGTGATTCAACTCCATTTAGGACTGGGAAACAAACCATAGCTTGCCTTAGAAGAAACACACTCTGCTTTTGAGAAAAGAGCACTCTTCTACTCTACTGTGTTTCTTATACGGCCAGAACAGTGAGCTTGCTCAGAACAAAAGAACTGTGCTTCCTACACACACGGGCCATATCTAGTTCAACTCTGCTTAGGAAACTGACAAGAAGAGTAGATCCTCTTCAGTCCAATACACTTTTCATGCTGGGAACAGACGCCCGTGCTATTTGCCCTGTGTATAAAAATGGGAGCACAATAGTGACTCTTCTTACCAGAAAACAACTCTTGCTCCTAGGACCAGAAACTGCATGGGATTCAACTCCATTTAGGACTGGGAAACAAACGATAGCTTGCCTTACAAGAAACACACTCTGCTTTTGAGAAAAGAGCACTCTTCTACTCTACTGTGTTTCCTATGGGGTCCGAACAGTGAGCTTGCTCAGAACAAAAGAACTGTGCTTCCTACACACATGGGCCATATCTAGTTCAACTCTGCTTCGGAAACTGACAAGAACAGAAGCTCCTCTTCAGTCCAATACACTGTACATGCTGGGAACAGACGCCAGTGCTATTTGCCCTATGTATGACAATGGGAGCTCAGTAGTGACTCTTCTTACCGGAAAAAAAATCTTGCTCGTAGGACCAGAAGCTGCATGGGATTCAACGCCATTTAGGACTGGGAAACAAACGCTAGCTCGCCTTACAAGAAACACACTCTGCTTTTGAAAAAAGAGCACTCTTCTACTCAACTGTGTTTCCTATAGAGCCAGAAGTGTGAGCTTGCTCAGAACAAAAGAACTGTGCTTCCTACACACACGGGCCATATCTAGTTCAACTCTGCTTTGGAAACTGACAAGAACAGTAGATCCTCTTCAGTCCAATACATTGTACATGCTGGGAACAAACGACAGTGCTATTTGCGCTGTGTATGACAATGGGAGCATAATAGTGAATCTTATTACCAGAAAACAACTCTTGCTTGTAGGACCAGAATCTGCATGTGATTCAACTCCATTTTGGACTGGTAAACAAACCCTAGCTCGCCTTAGAAGAAACGCACTCTGCTTTTGAGAAATGAGCACTCTTCTACTCTATTGTGTTTCCTTTAGGGCCAGAACAGTGAGCTTGCTCAGAACAAAAAACTGTGCTTCCTACACACAGGGGCCATATTTAGTTCAACTCTGCTTAGGAAACTGACAAGAACAGTAGCTCCTCTTCTGTCTAATACAATGTACTTGCTGGGAGAAGACGTGAGAGCATTTGCACTGTGTATGACAATTGGAGCTCAATAGTGACTCTTCCCACTAGAAAACAACTCTTGCCTGTAGGACCAGAAACTTCATGTGATTCAACTCCATTTAGGACTGGGAAACAAACCATAGCTCGCCTTAGAAGAAAAACACTCTGCTTTTGAGAAAAAAGCACTCTTCTACTCTACTGTGTTTCTTATAGGGCCAGAACAGTGAGCTTTCTCAGAACAAAAGAACTGTGCTTCCTACACACACGGGCCATATCTAGTTCAACTCTGCTTAGGAAACTGACAAGAAGAGTAGATCCTCTTCAGTCCAATACACTTTATATGCTGGGAACAGACGCCCGTGCTATTTGCCCTGTGTATGACAATGGGAGCACAATAGTGACTCTTCCTACAAGAAAACAACTCTTGCTCGTAGGACCAGAAACTGCATGGGATTCAACTCCATTTAGGACTGGGAAAAAACGCTAGCTTGCCTTACAAGAAACACACTATGCTTTTGAGAAAAGAGCACTCTTCTACTCTACTGTGTTTCCTATGGGGTCCGAACAGTGAGCTTGCTCAGAACAAAAGAACTGTGCTTCCTACACACATGGGCCATATCTAGTTCAAATCTGCTTCGGAAACTGACAAGAACAGTAGCTCCTCTTCAGTCCAATACACTGTACTTGCTGAAAGCAGACGCGAGTGCTATTTGCACTGTGTATGGCAATGGGAGCACCATAGTGACTTTCCTTACCAGAAAACAACTCTTGCTCGTAGTACCAGAAACTGCATGTGATTCAATTCCATTTAGGACTGGGAAACAAACGCTAGCTCACCTTACAAGAAACACACTCTGCTTTTGAGAAAAGAGCACTCTTCTGCTCTACTGTGTTTCCTAAAGGGCCAGAACAGTGAGCTTGCTCAGAACAAAAGAACTGTGCTTCCTACACACACGGGCCATATCTAGTTCAACTCTGTTTAGGAAACGGACAAGAACAGTAGCTCCTCTTCTGTACAATACACTGTACTTGCTGGGAACAGACGCGAGTGCTATTTGCACTGTGTATGGAAATGGGAGCGCAATAGTGACTCTTTTTACCAGAAAACAACTCTTGCTCGTAGGGCCAGAAACTGCATGTGATTCAACTCCATTTAGGACTGGGAAACAAACGCTAGCTCGCCTTACAAGAAACACACTCTGCTTTTGAGAAAAGAGCACTATTCTACTCTACTGTGTTTCCTATAGGGCCAGAACAGTGAGCTTGCTCAGAACAAAAGAACTGTGCTTCCTATACACACAGGCCATATCTAGTTCAACTCTGCTTAGGAAACTGACAAGAACAGTAGATCCTCTTCAGTCTAACACACTGTACATGCTGGGAACAGATGCCAGTGCTATTTGCCCTGTGTATGACAATGGGAGCGCAATAGTGACTCTTCTTACCAGAAAACAACTCTTGCTCGTAGGACCAGAAACTGCATGGGATTCAACTCCATTTAGGACTGGCAAACAAACGCTAGCTCGCCTTACAAGAAACTCACTCTGCTTTTGAGAAAAGAGCACTCTTCTACTCTACTGTGTTTCCTACAGGGCCAGAAAAGTGTGCTTGCTCAGAACAAAAGAACTGTGGTTCCTAACAAATGGGCCATATCTAGTTCAACTCTGCTTAGGAAACTGACAAGAACAGTAGATCCTCTTCAGTCCAATACATTGTACATGCTGGGAACAGACGACAGTGCTATTTGCGCTGTGTATGACAATGGGAGCGTAATAGTGACTCTTCTTAACAGAAAAAAACTCTTACTCATAGGACCAGAAACTGCATGTGATTCAACTCCATTTAGGACTGGGAAACAAACGCTAGCTCGCCTTACAAGAAACACACTCTGCTTTTGAGAAAAGAGCACTCTTCTACTCTACTGTGTTTCCTATGGGCTTTGAACCGTGAGCTTGCTCAGAAAAAAGAACTGTGCTTCCTACACACACGGGTCATATCTAGTTCCACTCTGCTTAGAAAAATGACAAGAACAGTAGATCCTACTCATTCCAATACACTGTACATGCTGGGAACAGACACCCGTGCTATTTGCCCTGTGTATGACAATAGGAGCGTAATTGTGACTCTTCTTACCAGAAAACAACTCTTGATCGTAGGACCAGAAACTGCATGAGATTCAACTCCATTTATAACTGGGAAACGAATGCTAGCTCGCCTTACAAGAAACACACTCTGCTTTTGAGAAAAGAACACTCTTCTACTCTACTGTGTTTCCTATGGTGTCCGAACAGTGAGCTTGCTCAGAAAAAAAGAACTGTGCTTCCTACACACACGGGACATATCTAGTTCAACTCTGCTTCGGAAACTGACAAGAACAGTATCTCCTCTTCAGTCCAATACACTGTACTTGCTGGGAGCAGACACGAGTGCTATTTGCACTGTGTATGGCAATGGGAGCGCAATAGTGACTCTTCTTACCAGAAAACAACTCTTGTTCGTAGGACCAGAAACTGCATGGGATTCAACTTCATTTCTGACTGGGAAACAAACACTAGCTGGCCTTACAAGAAACACGCTCTGCTTTTGAGAAAAGAGCACTCTTCTACTCTACTGTGTTTCCTATAGGGCCAGAACAGTGAGCTTGCTCAGCACAATAGAACTGTGCTTCCTACACACACGGACCATATCTAGTTCAACTCTTCTTAGGAAACTGACAAGAACAGTAGCTCCTCTTCAGTCCAATACACTGTACGTGCTGGGAACAGACGCGAGTGCTATTTGCACTGTGTATGGCAAAGGGAGCACAATAGTGACTTTCCTTACCAGAAAACAACTCTTGCTCCTAGTACCAGAAACTGCATGTGATTCAAATCCATTTAGGACTGGGAAACAAACTCTAGCTCACCCTACAAGAAACACACTCTGCTTTTGAGAAAAGAGCACTCTTCTACTCTACTGTGTTTCCTATAGGGCCAGAACAGTGAGCTTGCTCAGAACAAAAGAACTGTGCTTCCTACACACACGGGCCATATCTAGTTCAACTCTGCTCAGGAAACTGACAAGAACAGTAGATCCTCTTCAGTCCAATACACTGTACATGCTGGGAACAGACGCCAGTGCTATTTGCCCTATGTATGACAATGGGAGCTCAATAGTTACTCTTCTTACCGGAAAAAAAATCTTGCTCGTAGGACCAGAAGCTGCATGGGATTCAACGCCATTTAGGACTGGGAAACAAAAGCTATCTCGCCTTACAAGAAACACACTCTGCTTTTGAAAAAAAGAGCACTCTTCTACTCAACTGTGTTTCCTATAGAGCCAGAAGTGTGAGCTTGCTCAGAACAAAAGAACTGTGCTTCCTACACACACGGGCCATATCTAGTTCAACTCTGCTTTGGAAACTGACAAGAACAGTAGATCCTCTTCAGTCCAATACATTGTACATGCTGGGAACAAACGACAGTGCTATTTGCGCTGTGTATGACAATGGGAGCGTAATAGTGAATCTTATTACCAGAAAACAACTCTTGCTTGTAGGACCAGAATCTGCATGTGATTCAACTCCATTTTGGACTGGTAAACAAACCCTAGCTCGCCTTAGAAGAAACGCACTCTGCTTTTGAGAAAAGAGCACTCTTCTACTCTACTGTGTTTCCGTTAGGGCCAGAACAGTGAGCTTGCTCAGAACAAAAAACTGTGCTTCGTACACACAGGGGCCATATTTAGTTCAACTCGCCTAGGAAACTGACAAGAAGAGTAGCTCCTCTTCAGTCCAATACACTGTACTTGCTAAGAGCAGACGTGAGTGCTATTTGCACTGTGTATGGAAATGGGAGTGCAATAGTGACTCTTCTTACCAGAAAACAACTCTTGCTCATAGGACCAGAAACTGCATGGGATTCAACTTTATTTCTCACTGGGAAACAAACACTAGCTAGAATTACAAGAAACATACTCTGCTTTTGAGAAAAGAGCACTCTTCTACTCTACTGTGTTTCCTATAGGTTCAGAACATTGAGCTTGCTCAGAACAAAAGAACTGTGCTTCCTACACACGGGCCATATCTAGTTCAACTCTGCTTAGGAAACAGACAAAAACAGTAGCTCCTCTTCTGTCTAATACAATGTACTTGCTGGGAGCAGACGCGAGAGCTATTTGTACTGTGTATGACAATGGGAGCTAAATAGTGACTCTTCCCACCAGAAAACAACTCTTGCCTGTAGGACCAGAAACTGCATGTGATTCAACTCCATTTAGGACTGGGAAACAAACCATAGCTCGCCTTAGAAGAAACACACTCTGCTTTTGAGAAAAGAGCACTCTTCTACTCTACTGTGTTTCTTATACGGCCAGAACAGTGAGCTTGCTCAGAACAAAAGAACTGTGCTTCCTACACACACGGGCCATATCTAGTTCAACTCTGCTTAGGAAACTGACAAGAAGAGTAGATCCTCTTCAGTCCAATACACTTTTCATGCTGGGAACAGACGCCCGTGCTATTTGCCCTGTGTATGAAAATGGGAGCACAATAGTGACTCTTCTTACCAGAAAACAACTCTTGCTCATAGGACCAGAAACTGCATGGGATTCAACTCCATTTAGGACTGGGAAACAAACGCTAGCTTGCCTTACAAGAAACACACTCTGCTTTTGAGAAAAGAGCACTCTTCTACTCTACTGTGTTTCCTATGGGGTCCGAACAGTGAGCTTGCTCAGAACAAAAGAACTGTGCTTCCTACACACATGGGCCATATCTAGTTCAACTCTGCTTCGGAAACTGACAAGAACAGTACCTCCTCTTCAGTCCAATACACTGTACATTCTGGGAACAGACGCCAGTGCTATTTGCCCTATGTATGACAATGGGAGCTCAGTAGTGACTCTTCTTACCGGAAAAAAAATCTTGCTCGTAGGACCAGAAGCTGCATGGGATTCAACGCCATTTAGGACTGGGAAACAAACTCTAGCTTGCCTTACAAGAAACACACTCTGCTTTTGAAAAAAGAGCACTCCTACTCAACTGTGTTTCCTACAGAGCCAGAAGTGTGAGCTTGCTCAGAACAAAAGAACTGTGCTTCCTACACACACGGGCTATATCTAGTTCAACTCCTCTTTGGAAACTGACAAGAACAGTAGATCCTCTTCAGTCCAATACATTGTACATGCTGGGAACAAACGACAGTGTTATTTGCGCTGTGTATGACAATGGGAGCGTAATAGTGAATCTTATTACCAGAAAACAACTCTTGCTTGTAGGACCAGAATCTGCATGTGATTCAACTCCATTTTGGACTGGTAAACAAACCCTAGCTCGCCTTAGAAGAAACGCACTCTGCTTTTGAGAAATGAGCACTCTTCTACTCTACTGTGTTTCCTTTAGGGCCAGAACAGTGAGCTTGCTCAGAACAAAAAACTGTGCTTCCTACACACAGGGGCCATATTTAGTTCAACTCTGCTTAGGAAACTGACAAGAACAGTAGCTCCTCTCCTGTCCAATACACTGTACTTGCTGGGAGCGGAAGCCAGTGCTATTTGCCCTGTGTATGACAATGGGAGCACAATAGTGACTCTTCTTACCAGAAAACAACTCTTGCTCATAGGACCAGAAACTGCATGGGACTCAACTCCATTTAGGACTTGGAAACAAACGCTAGCTTGCCTTACAAGAAACACACTCTGCTTTTGAGAAAAGAGCACTCTTCTACTCTACTGTGTTTCCTAAGGGGACCGAACAGAGAGTTTGCTCAGAACAAAAGAACTGAGCTTCCTACACACATGGGCCATATCTAGTTCAACTCTGCTTCCGAAACTGACAAGAACAGTAGCTCCTCCTCAGTCCAATACACTGTACTTGCTGGGAGCAGACGTGAGTGCTATTTGCACTGTGTATGACAATGGGAGCACCATAGTGACTTTCCTTACCAGAAAACAACTGTTGCTCATAGTACCAGAAACTGCATGTGATTCAATTCCATTTAGGACTGGGAAACAAACGCTAGCTCCCCTTACAAGAAACACACTCTGCTTTTGAGAAAAGAGCATTCTTCTACGCTACTGAGTTTCCTAAAGGGCCAGAACAGTGAGCTTGCTCAGAACA
The DNA here is from genome assembly GCF_949786415.1 of Peromyscus eremicus. Taxonomy (NCBI): domain Eukaryota; kingdom Metazoa; phylum Chordata; class Mammalia; order Rodentia; family Cricetidae; genus Peromyscus; species Peromyscus eremicus. The sequence continues at coordinate 21,918 of NW_026736764.1, read as the reverse complement.
AAAGAACTGTGCTTCCTACACACACGGGCCATATCTAGTTCAACTCTGTTTAGGAAACTGACAAGAACAGTACCTCCTCTTCAGTCCAATACACTGTACTTGCTAAGAGCAGACGTGAGTGCTATTTGCACTGTGTATGGCAATGGGAGCGCAATAGTGACTCTTCTTACCAGAAAACAACTCTTGCTTGTAGGACCAGAAACTGCATGGGATTCAACTTTATTTCTCACTGGGAAACAAACACTAGCCAGCCTTACAAGAAACATACTCTACTTTTGAGAAAAGAGCACTCTTCTACTCTACTGTGTTTCCTATAGTTTCAGTACAGTGAGCTTGCTCAGAACAAAAGAACTGTGCTTCCTACACACGGGCCATATCTAGTTCAACTCTGCTTAGGAAACTGACAAGAACAGTAGCTCCTCTTCTGTCTAATACAATGTACTTGCTGGGAGCAGACGCGAGAGCTATTTGCACTGTGTATGACAATGGGAGCTCAATAGTGACTCTTCCCACCAGAAAACCACTCTTGCCTGTAGGAGCAGAAACTGCATGTGATTCAACTCCATTTAGGACTGGGAAACAAACCATAGCTTGCCTTAGAAGAAACACACTCTGCTTTTGAGAAAAGAGCACTCCTCTACTCTACTGTGTTTCTTATACGGCCAGAACAGTGAGCTTGCTCAGAACAAAAGAACTGTGCTTCCTACACACACGGGCCATATCTAGTTCAACTCTGCATAGGAAACTGACAAGAACAGTATCTCTTCTTCTGTCTAATACAATGTACTTGCTGGGAGCAGACACGAGAGCTATTTGCACTGTGTATGACAATGGGAGCTCAATAGTGACTCTTCCCACCAGAAAACAACTCTTGCCTGTAGCACCAGAAACTGCATGTGATTCAACTCTATTTAGGACTGGGAAACAAACCATAGCTCGCCTTAGAAGAAACACACTCTGCTTTAGAGAAAAGAGTACTCTTCTACTCTACTGTGTTTCTTATAAGGCCAGAACAGTGAGCTTGCTCAGAACAAAAGAACTGTGCTTCCTACACACACGGGCCATATCTAGTTCAACTCTGCTTAGGAAACTGACAAGAAGAGTAGATCCTCTTCAGTCCAATACACTTTACATGCAGGGAACAGACGCCCGTGCTATTTGCCCTGTGTATGAGAATGGGAGCACAATAGTGACTCTTCTTACCAGAAAAAAACTCTTGCTCGTAGGACCAGAAACTGCATGGGAGTCAACTCCATTTAGGACTGGGAAAAAACGCTAGCTTGCCTTGCAAGAAACACACTATGCTTTTGAGAAAAGAGCACTCTTCTACTCTACTGTGTTTCCTATGGGGTCCGAACAGTGAGCTTGCTCAGAACAAAAGAACTGTGCTTTCTACACACATGGGCCATATCTAGTTCAAATCTGCTTCGGAAACTGACAAGAACAGTAGCTCCTCTTCAGTCCAATACACTGTACTTGCTGGGAGCATACGCGAGTGCTATTTGCCCTGTGTATGGCAATGGGAGCACCATAGTGACTTTCCTTAACAGAAAAAAACTCTTGCTCGTAGGACCAGAAACTGCATGTGATTCAATTCTATTTAGGACTGGGAAACAAACGCTAGCTCGCCTTACAAGAAACACACTCTGCTTTTGAGAAAAGAGCACTCTTCTGCTCTACTGTGTTTCCTAAAGGGCCAGAACAGTGAGCTTGCTCAGAACAAAAGAACTGTGCTTCCTATACACACTGGCCATATCTAGTTCAACTCTGCTTAGGAAAGTGACAAGAACAGTAGCTCCTCTACTGTACAATATACTGTACTTGCTGGGAACAAATGCGAGTACTATTTGCACTGTGTATGGAAATGGGAGCGCAATAGTGACTCTTTTTACCAGAAAACAACTCGTGCTCGTAGGACCAGAAACTGCATGTGATTCAACTCCATTTAGGACTGGGAAACAAACGCTAGCTCACCTTACAAGAAACACACTCTGCTTTTGAGAAAAGAGCACTCTTCTACTCTGCTGTGTTTCCTATAGGGCCAGAACAGTGAGCTTGCTCAGAACAAAAGAACTGTGCTTCCTACACAAACGGGCCATATCTAGTTCAACTCTGCTTTGGAAACTGACAAGAACAGTAGATCCTCTTCAGTCCAATACATTGTACATGCTGGGAACAGACGACAGTGCTATTTGCGCTGTGTATGACAATGGGAGCGTAATAGTGACTCTTCTTAACAGAAAAAAACTCTTACTCGTAGGACCAGAAACTGCATGTCATTCAACTCCATTTAGGACTGGGAAACAAACGATAGCTCGCCTTACAAGAAACACACTCTTCTTTTGAGAAAAGAGCACTCTTCTACTCTACTGTGTTTCCTATGGGGTCCGAACAGTGAGCTTGCTCAGAACAAAAGAACTGTGCTTCCTACACACATGGGCCATATCTAGTTCAACTCTGCTTCGGAAACTGACAAGAACAGTACCTCCTCTTCAGTCCAATACACTGTACATTCTGGGAACAGACGCCAGTTTTATTTGCCCTATGTATGACAATGGGAGCTCAGTAGTGACTCTTCTTACCGGAAAAAAAATCTTGCTCGTAGGACCAGAAGCTGCATGGGATTCAACGCCATTTAGGACTGGGAAACAAACTCTAGCTTGCCTTACAAGAAACACACTCTGCTTTTGAAAAAAGAGCACTCCTACTCAACTGTGTTTCCTACAGAGCCAGAAGTGTGAGCTTGCTCAGAACAAAAGAACTGTGCTTCCTACACACACGGGCTATATCTAGTTCAACTCCTCTTTGGAAACTGACAAGAACAGTAGATCCTCTTCAGTCCAATACATTGTACATGCTGGGAACAAACGACAGTGTTATTTGCGCTGTGTATGACAATGGGAGCGTAATAGTGAATCTTATTACCAGAAAACAACTCTTGCTTGTAGGACCAGAATCTGCATGTGATTCAACTCCATTTTGGACTGGTAAACAAACCCTAGCTCGCCTTAGAAGAAACGCACTCTGCTTTTGAGAAATGAGCACTCTTCTACTCTACTGTGTTTCCTTTAGGGCCAGAACAGTGAGCTTGCTCAGAACAAAAAACTGTGCTTCCTACACACAGGGGCCATATTTAGTTCAACTCTGCTTAGGAAACTGACAAGAACAGTAGCTCCTCTCCTGTCCAATACACTGTACTTGCTGGGAGCGGAAGCCAGTGCTATTTGCCCTGTGTATGACAATGGGAGCACAATAGTGACTCTTCTTACCAGAAAACAACTCTTGCTCATAGGACCAGAAACTGCATGGGACTCAACTCCATTTAGGACTTGGAAACAAACGCTAGCTTGCCTTACAAGAAACACACTCTGCTTTTGAGAAAAGAGCACTCTTCTACTCTACTGTGTTTCCTAAGGGGACCGAACAGAGAGTTTGCTCAGAACAAAAGAACTGAGCTTCCTACACACATGGGCCATATCTAGTTCAACTCTGCTTCCGAAACTGACAAGAACAGTAGCTCCTCCTCAGTCCAATACACTGTACTTGCTGGGAGCAGACGTGAGTGCTATTTGCACTGTGTATGACAATGGGAGCACCATAGTGACTTTCCTTACCAGAAAACAACTGTTGCTCATAGTACCAGAAACTGCATGTGATTCAATTCCATTTAGGACTGGGAAACAAACGCTAGCTCCCCTTACAAGAAACACACTCTGCTTTTGAGAAAAGAGCATTCTTCTACGCTACTGAGTTTCCTAAAGGGCCAGAACAGTGAGCTTGCTCAGAACAAAAGAACTGTGCTTCCTACACACACGGGCCATATCTAGTTCAACTCTGTTTAGGAAACTGACAAGAACAGTACCTCCTCTTCAGTCCAATACACTGTACTTGCTAAGAGCAGACGTGAGTGCTATTTGCACTGTGTATGGCAATGGGAGCGCAATAGTGACTCTTCTTACCAGAAAACAACTCTTGCTTGTAGGACCAGAAACTGCATGGGATTCAACTTTATTTCTCACTGGGAAACAAACACTAGCCAGCCTTACAAGAAACATACTCTACTTTTGAGAAAAGAGCACTCTTCTACTCTACTGTGTTTCCTATAGTTTCAGTACAGTGAGCTTGCTCAGAACAAAAGAACTGTGCTTCCTACACACGGGCCATATCTAGTTCAACTCTGCTTAGGAAACTGACAAGAACAGTAGCTCCTCTTCTGTCTAATACAATGTACTTGCTGGGAGCAGACGCGAGAGCTATTTGCACTGTGTATGACAATGGGAGCTCAATAGTGACTCTTCCCACCAGAAAACCACTCTTGCCTGTAGGAGCAGAAACTGCATGTGATTCAACTCCATTTAGGACTGGGAAACAAACCATAGCTTGCCTTAGAAGAAACACACTCTGCTTTTGAGAAAAGAGCACTCCTCTACTCTACTGTGTTTCTTATACGGCCAGAACAGTGAGCTTGCTCAGAACAAAAGAACTGTGCTTCCTACACACACGGGCCATATCTAGTTCAACTCTGCATAGGAAACTGACAAGAACAGTATCTCTTCTTCTGTCTAATACAATGTACTTGCTGGGAGCAGACACGAGAGCTATTTGCACTGTGTATGACAATGGGAGCTCAATAGTGACTCTTCCCACCAGAAAACAACTCTTGCCTGTAGCACCAGAAACTGCATGTGATTCAACTCTATTTAGGACTGGGAAACAAACCATAGCTCGCCTTAGAAGAAACACACTCTGCTTTAGAGAAAAGAGTACTCTTCTACTCTACTGTGTTTCTTATAAGGCCAGAACAGTGAGCTTGCTCAGAACAAAAGAACTGTGCTTCCTACACACACGGGCCATATCTAGTTCAACTCTGCTTAGGAAACTGACAAGAAGAGTAGATCCTCTTCAGTCCAATACACTTTACATGCAGGGAACAGACGCCCGTGCTATTTGCCCTGTGTATGACAATGGGAGCACAATAGTGACTCTTCTTACCAGAAAAAAACTCTTGCTCGTAGGACCAGAAACTGCATGGGAGTCAACTCCATTTAGGACTGGGAAAAAACGCTAGCTTGCCTTGCAAGAAACACACTATGCTTTTGAGAAAAGAGCACTCTTCTACTCTACTGTGTTTCCTATGGGGTCCGAACAGTGAGCTTGCTCAGAACAAAAGAACTGTGCTTTCTACACACATGGGCCATATCTAGTTCAAATCTGCTTCGGAAACTGACAAGAACAGTAGCTCCTCTTCAGTCCAATACACTGTACTTGCTGGGAGCATACGCGAGTGCTATTTGCCCTGTGTATGGCAATGGGAGCACCATAGTGACTTTCCTTAACAGAAAAAAACTCTTGCTCGTAGGACCAGAAACTGCATGTGATTCAATTCTATTTAGGACTGGGAAACAAACGCTAGCTCGCCTTACAAGAAACACACTCTGCTTTTGAGAAAAGAGCACTCTTCTGCTCTACTGTGTTTCCTAAAGGGCCAGAACAGTGAGCTTGCTCAGAACAAAAGAACTGTGCTTCCTATACACACTGGCCATATCTAGTTCAACTCTGCTTAGGAAAGTGACAAGAACAGTAGCTCCTCTACTGTACAATATACTGTACTTGCTGGGAACAAATGCGAGTACTATTTGCACTGTGTATGGAAATGGGAGCGCAATAGTGACTCTTTTTACCAGAAAACAACTCGTGCTCGTAGGACCAGAAACTGCATGTGATTCAACTCCATTTAGGACTGGGAAACAAACGCTAGCTCACCTTACAAGAAACACACTCTGCTTTTGAGAAAAGAGCACTCTTCTACTCTGCTGTGTTTCCTATAGGGCCAGAACAGTGAGCTTGCTCAGAACAAAAGAACTGTGCTTCCTACACAAACGGGCCATATCTAGTTCAACTCTGCTTTGGAAACTGACAAGAACAGTAGATCCTCTTCAGTCCAATACATTGTACATGCTGGGAACAGACGACAGTGCTATTTGCGCTGTGTATGACAATGGGAGCGTAATAGTGACTCTTCTTAACAGAAAAAAACTCTTACTCGTAGGACCAGAAACTGCATGTGATTCAACTCCATTTAGGACTGGGAAACAAACGATAGCTCGCCTTACAAGAAACACACTCTTCTTTTGAGAAAAGAGCACTCTTCTACTCTACTGTGTTTCCTATGGGCTCGGAACCGTGAGCTTGCTCAGAAAAAAGAACTGTGCTTCCTACACACACGGGTCATATCTAGTTCCACTCTGCTTAGGAAACTGACAAGAACAGTATATCCTCTTCTTTCCAATACACTGTACTTGCTGGGAACATACGTGAGTGCTATTTGCACTGTGTGTGGCTAAGGGAGCGCAATAGTGACTTTCCTTACCAGAAAACAACTCTTGCTTGAAGGACCAGAAACTGCATGTGATTCAACTCCATTTAGGACTGGGAAACAAACGCTAGCTCACCTTACAAGAAACACACTCTGCTTTTGAGAAAAGAGCACTCTTCTACTCTACTGTGTTTCCTATAGCGCCAGAACAGTGAGCATGATCAGAAAAAAAGAACTGTGCTTCCTACACACTGTGGCCATATCTAGTTCAACTCTGCTTATGAAACTGACAAGAAAAGTAGCTCCTCTTCCGTCGAATACTCTGTACATGCTGGGACCAGATGCCAGTGCTATTTGCCCTGTGTTGACAAAGGGAGCGCAATAGTTACTCATCTTACCAGAAAACAACTCTTGCTCATAGGACCAGAAACTGCATGTGACTCAACTCCTTTTAGGACTGCAAAACAAATGCTAGCTCGCCTTACAAGAAACACACTCTGCTTTTGAGAAAAGAGCACTCTTCTACTCTTCTGTGTTTCCAATAGAGCCAGAACAGTGAGCTTGCTCAGAACAAAAGAACTGTTCCTCCTACACACAGGGGCCAAATCTAGTTCATCTCTGCTTATGAAACTGACAAGAATAGTAGCTCCTCATCAGTCCAATACACTGTACATGCTGGGAACAGATGCCAGTGCTATTTGCCCTGTGTTGACAAGGGAGCGCAATAGTTACTCATCTTACCAGAAAACAACTCTTTCTCGTAGTACCAGAAACTGCATGTGATTCAACTCCATTTAGGACTGGGAAACAAACGCTAGCTCGCCTTACAAGAAACACACTCTGCTTTTGAGAAAAGAGCACCTTTCTACCCTACTGTGTTACCTATGGGGTCCGAACTGTGAGCTTGCTCAGAACAAAAGAACTGTGCTTCCTACACACACGGGCCATATCTAGTTCAACTTTGCTTTGGAAACTGACAAGAACAGGATCTCCTCTTCTGTCCAATACACTGTACTTGCTGGGAACAGACGCGAGTGCTATTTGCACTGTGTATGGCAATGGGAGCGCAATAGTGACTCTTCTTACCAGAAAACAACTCTTTCTCATAGGACTAGAAACTGCATGGGATTCAACTCCATTTCTGACTGGGAAACAAACACTAGCTCGCCTAACAAGAAACACAGTCTGCTTTTGGGAAAAGAGCACTCTTCTACTCTTCTGTGTTTCCTATGGGGTCCGAACAGTGAGCATGCTCAGGACAAATGAACTGTGCTTCCTACACACACGGGCCATATCTAGTTCAACTCTGCTTAGGAAACTGACAAGAACAGGAGATCGTCTTCAGTCCAATACACTGTACTTGCTGGGAACAGACGCCAGTGCTATTTGCACTGTGTATGGCAATGGGAGCACAATAGTAACTCTTCTTACCAGAAAACAACTCTTGATCGTAGGATGAGAACCTGCATGGGATTCAACTCCGTTTCTGACTGGGAAACAAAGGCTTGCTCGCCTTACAAGAAACACACTCTGCTTTTGAGAAAAGAGCACTCTTCTACTCTACTGTGTTTCCTTTAGGGCCATAACAGTGAGCTTGCTCAGAACAAAAGAACTGTGCTTCCTACACACACGGGCCATATCTAGTTCAACTCTGCTTAGGAAACTGACAAGAACAGGAGCCCCTCTTGTGTCCAATACACTGTACATGCTGGGAACAGAGGACCGTGCTATTTGCCCTGTGTATGACAATGGGAGCACAATAGTGACTCTTCTTACCAGAAAACAACTCTTGCTCGTAGGACCAGAAACTGCATGTGATTCAACTCCATTTAGGACTGGGAAACAAACGCTAGCTCACCTTACAAGAAACACACTCTGCTTTTGAGAAAAGAGCACTCTTCTACTCTACTGTGTTTCCAATAGAGCCAGAACAGTGAGCTTGCTCAGAACAAAAGAACTGTGCCTCCTACACACAGGGGCCATATCTAGTTCAACTCTGCTTATGAAACTGACAAGAATAGTAGCTCCTCATCCATCCAATACACTGTACATGCTGGGAACAGATGCCAGTGCTATTTGCCCTGTGTTGACAAGGGAGCGCAATAGTTACTCATCTTACCAGAAAACAACTCTTTCTCGTAGGACCAGAAACTGCATGTGATTCAACTCCATTTAGGACTGGGAAAGAAACGCTAGCTTGCCTTACAAGAAACACACTCTGCTTTTGAGAAAAGAGCACCTTTCTACCCTAATGTGTTACCTATGGGGTCCGAAATGTGAGCTTGCTCAGAACAAAAGAACTGTGCTTCCTACACACACGGGCCATATCTAGTTCAACTCTGCTTAGGAAACTGACAAGAACAGGATCTCCTCTTCAGTCCAATACACTGTACTTGCTGGGAACAGACGCGAGTGCTATTTGCACTGTTTATGGCAATGGGAGCGCAATAGTGACTTTTCTTACCAGAAAACAACTCTTTCTCATAGGACTAGAAACTGCATGGGATTCAACTCCATTTCTGACTGGGAAACAAACACTAGCTCGCCTAACAAGAAACACAGTCTGCTTTTGGGAAAAGAGCACTCTTCTACTCTTCTGTGTTTCCTATGGGGTCCGAACAGTGAGCATGCTCAGGACAAATGAACTGTGCTTCCTACACACACGGGCCATATCTAGTTCAACTCTGCTTAGGAAACTGACAAGAACAGGATCTCCTCTTCAGTCCAATACACTGTACTTGCTGGGAACAGACGCGAGTGCTATTTGCACTGTTTATGGCAATGGGAGCGCAATAGTGACTTTTCTTACCAGAAAACAACTCTTTCTCATAGGACTAGAAACTGCATGGGATTCAACTCCATTTCTGACTGGGAAACAAACACTAGCTCGCCTAACAAGAAACACAGTCTGCTTTTGGGAAAAGAGCACTCTTCTACTCTTCTGTGTTTCCTATGGGGTCCGAACAGTGAGCATGCTCAGGACAAATGAACTGTGCTTCCTACACACACGGGCCATATCTAGTTCAACTCTGCTTAGGAAACTGACAAAAACAGGATATCCTCTTCACTCCAATACACTGTACTTGCTGGGAACAGACGCCAGTGCTATTTGCACTGTGTATGGCAATGGGAGCACAATAGTAACTCTTCTTACCAGAAAACAACTCTTGATCGTAGGATGAGAACCTGCATGGGATTCAACTCCGTTTCTGACTGGGAAACAAACGTTTGCTCGCCTTACAAGAAACACACTCTGCTTTTGAGAAAAGAGCACTCTTCTACTCTACAGTGTTTCCTATAGGGCCAGAACAGTGAGCTTGCTCAGAACAAAAGAACTGTGCTTCCTACACACAGGGGCCATATCTAGTTCAACTCTGCTTATGAAACTGACAAGAATAGTAGCGCCTCTTCCGTCCAATACACTGTACATGCTGGGAACAGATGCCAGTGCTATTTGCCCTGTGTTGACAAAGGGATCGCAATAGTTACTCATCTTACCAGAAAACAACTCTTTCTCGTAGGAACAGAAACTGCATGTGACTCAACTCCATTTAGGACTAGGAAACAAAGGCTAGCTCGCCTTACAAGAACCACACTCTGCTTTTGAGAAAAGAGCACTCTTCTACTCTACTGTGTTTCCTAAGGTGTCCGAACAGTGAGCTTGCTCAGAACAAATGAACTGTGCTTCCTACACACACGGGCCATATCTAGTTCAACTCTGCTTAGGAAACTGACAAGAACAGTAGCTCCTCTTCAGTGCAATACACTGTACTTGCTGGGAACATACGCGAGGGCTATTTGCACTGTGTATGGCAATGGGAGCTCAATAGTGACTCTACTTACCAGAAAACAACTCTTGCTCGTAGTACCAGAAACTGCATGGGATTCAACTCCATTTAGGACTGGGAAACCAACGCTAGCTCGCCTTACAAGAAATACACTCTGCTTTTGAGAAACGAGCACTCTTCTACTCTACAGTGTTTCCTATAGGGCCCAAACAGTGAGCTTGCTCAGAACAAAACTGTGCTTCCTACACACACGGGCCATATCTAGTTCAACTCTGCTTAGGAAACTGACAAGAACAGGAACCCCTCTTGTGTCCAATACACTGTACATGCTGGGAACAGAGGACCGTGCTATTTGCCCTGTGTATGACAATGGGAGCACAATAGTGACTCTTCTTACCAGAAAACAACTCTTGCTCGTAGGACCAGAAACTGCATGTGATTCAACTCCATTTAGGACTGGGAAACAAACGCTAGCTCACCTTACAAGAAACACACTCTGCTTTTGAGAAAAGAGCACTCTTCTACTCTACTGTGTTTCCAATAGAGCCAGAACAGTGAGCTTGCTCAGAACAAAAGAACTGTGCCTCCTACACACAGGGGCCATATCTAGTTCAACTCTGCTTATGAAACTGACAAGAATAGTAGCTCCTCATCCGTCCAATACACTGTACATGCTGGGAACAGATGCCAGTGCTATTTGCCCTGTGTTGACAAGGGAGCGCAATAGTTACTCATCTTACCAGAAAACAACTCTTTCTCGTAGGACCAGAAACTGCATGTGATTCAACTCCATTTAGGACTGGGAAAGAAACGTTAGCTCGCCTTACAAGAAACACACTCTGTTTTTGAGAAAAGAGCACCTTTCTACCCTACTGTGTTACCTATGGGGTCCGAACTGTGAGCTTGATCAGAACAAAAGAACTGTGCTTCCTACACACACGGGCCATATCTAGTTCAACTCTGCTTAGGAAACTGACAAGAACAGGATCTCCTCTTCAGTCCAATACACTGTACTTGCTGGGAACAGACGCGAGTGCTATTTGCACTGTTTATGGCAATGGGAGCGCAATAGTGACTTTTCTTACCAGAAAACAACTCTTTCTCATAGGACTAGAAACTGCATGGGATTCAACTCCATTTCTGACTGGGAAACAAACACTAGCTCGCCTAACAAGAAACACAGTCTGCTTTTGGGAAAAGAGCACTCTTCTACTCTTCTGTGTTTCCTATGGGGTCCGAACAGTGAGCATGCTCAGGACAAATGAACTGTGCTTCCTACACACACGGGCCATATCTAGTTCAACTCTGCTTAGGAAACTGACAAGAACAGGAGATCCTCTTCAGTCCAATACACTGTACTTGCTGGGAACAGACGCCAGTGCTATTTGCACTGTGTATGGCAATGGGAGCACAATAGTAACTCTTCTTACCAGAAAACAACTCTTGATCGTAGGATGAGAACCTGCATGGGATTCAACTCCGTTTCTGACTGGGAAACAAAGGCTTGCTCGCCTTACAAGAAACACACTCTGCTTTTGAGAAAAGAGCACTCTTCTACTCTACTGTGTTTCCTTTAGGGCCATAACAGTGAGCTTGCTCAGAACAAAAGAACTGTGCTTCCTACACACATGGGCCATATCTAGTTCAACTCTGCTTAGGAAACTGACAAGAACAGGAGCCCCTCTTGTGTCCAATACACTGTACATGCTGGGAACAGAGGACCGTGCTATTTGCCCTGTGTATGACAATGGGAGCACAATAGTGACTCTTCTTACCAGAAAACAACTCTTGCTCGTAGGACCAGAAACTGCATGTGATTCAACTCCATTTAGGACTGGGAAACAAACGCTAGCTCACCTTACAAGAAACACACTCTGCTTTTGAGAAAAGAGCACTCTTCTACTCTACTGTGTTTCCAATAGAGCCAGAACAGTGAGCTTGCTCAGAACAAAAGAACTGTGCCTCCTACACACAGGGGCCATATCTAGTTCAACTCTGCTTATGAAACTGACAAGAATAGTAGCTCCTCATCCATCCAATACACTGTACATGCTGGGAACAGATGCCAGTGCTATTTGCCCTGTGTTGACAAGGGAGCGCAATAGATACTCATCTTACCAGAAAACAACTCTTTCTCGTAGGACCAGAAACTGCATGTGATTCAACTCCATTTAGGACTGGGAAAGAAACGCTAGCTCGCCTTACAAGAAACACACTCTGCTTTTGAGAAAAGAGCACCTTTCTACCCTAATGTGTTACCTATGGGGTCCGAAATGTGAGCTTGCTCAGAACAAAAGAACTGTGCTTCCTACACACACAGGCCATATCTAGTTCAACTCTGCTTAGGAAACTGACAAGAACAGGATCTCCTCTTCAGTCCAATACACTGTACTTGCTGGGAACAGACGCGAGTGCTATTTGCACTGTTTATGGCAATGGGAGCGCAATAGTGACTTTTCTTACCAGAAAACAACTCTTTCTCATAGGACTAGAAACTGCATGGGATTCAACTCCATTTCTGACTGGGAAACAAACACTAGCTCGCCAGCAAGAAACACAGTCTGCTTTTGGGAAAAGAGCACTCTTCTACTCTTCTGTGTTTCCTATGGGGTCCGAACAGTGAGCATGCTCAGGACAAATGAACTGTGCTTCCTACACACACGGGCCATATCTAGTTCAACTCTGCTTAGGAAACTGACAAAAACAGGATATCCTCTTCAGTCCAATACACTGTACTTGCTGGGAACAGACGCCAGTGCTATTTGCACTGTGTATGGCAATGGGAGCACAATAGTAACTCTTCTTACCAGAAAACAACTCTTGATCGTAGGATGAGAACCTGCATGGGATTCAACTCCGTTTCTGACTGGGAAACAAACGTTTGCTCGCCTTACAAGAAACACACTCTGCTTTTGAGAAAAGAGCACTCTTCTACTCTACAGTGTTTCCTATAGGGCCAGAACAGTGAGCTTGCTCAGAACAAAAGAACTGTGCTTCCTACACACAGGGGCCATATCTAGTTCAACTCTGCTTATGAAACTGACAAGAATAGTAGCGCCTCTTCCGTCCAATACACTGTACATGCTGGGAACAGATGCCAGTGCTATTTGCCCTGTGTTGACAAAGGGATCGCAATAGTTACTCATCTTACCAGAAAACAACTCTTTCTCGTAGGAACAGAAACTGCATGTGACTCAACTCCATTTAGGACTAGGAAACAAAGGCTAGCTCGCCTTACAAGAACCACACTCTGCTTTTGAGAAAAGAGCACTCTTCTACTCTACTGTGTTTCCTAAGGTGTCCGAACAGTGAGCTTGCTCAGAACAAATGAACTGTGCTTCCTACACACACGGGCCATATCTAGTTCAACTCTGCTTAGGAAACTGACAAGAACAGTAGCTCCTCTTCAGTGCAATACACTGTACTTGCTGGGAACATACGCGAGGGCTATTTGCACTGTGTATGGCAATGGGAGCTCAATAGTGACTCTACTTACCAGAAAACAACTCTTGCTCGTAGTACCAGAAACTGCATGGGATTCAACTCCATTTAGGACTGGGAAACCAACGCTAGCTCGCCTTACAAGAAATACACTCTGCTTTTGAGAAACGAGCACTCTTCTACTCTACAGTGTTTCCTATAGGGCCCAAACAGTGAGCTTGCTCAGAACAAAACTGTGCTTCCTACACACACGGGCCATATCTAGTTCAACTCTGCTTAGGAAACTGACAAGAACAGGAACCCCTCTTGTGTCCAATACACTGTACATGCTGGGAACAGAGGACCGTGCTATTTGCCCTGTGTATGACAATGGGAGCACAATAGTGACTCTTCTTACCAGAAAACAACTCTTGCTCGTAGGACCAGAAACTGCATGTGATTCAACTCCATTTAGGACTGGGAAACAAACGCTAGCTCACCTTACAAGAAACACACTCTGCTTTTGAGAAAAGAGCACTCTTCTACTCTACTGTGTTTCCAATAGAGCCAGAACAGTGAGCTTGCTCAGAACAAAAGAACTGTGCCTCCTACACACAGGGGCCATATCTAGTTCAACTCTGCTTATGAAACTGACAAGAATAGTAGCTCCTCATCCGTCCAATACACTGTACATGCTGGGAACAGATGCCAGTGCTATTTGCCCTGTGTTGACAAGGGAGCGCAATAGTTACTCATCTTACCAGAAAACAACTCTTTCTCGTAGGACCAGAAACTGCATGTGATTCAACTCCATTTAGGACTGGGAAAGAAACGTTAGCTCGCCTTACAAGAAACACACTCTGTTTTTGAGAAAAGAGCACCTTTCTACCCTACTGTGTTACCTATGGGGTCCGAACTGTGAGCTTGATCAGAACAAAAGAACTGTGCTTCCTACACACACGGGCCATATCTAGTTCAACTCTGCTTAGGAAACTGACAAGAACAGGATCTCCTCTTCAGTCCAATACACTGTACTTGCTGGGAACAGACGCAAGTGCTATTTGCACTGTTTATGGCAATGGGAGCGCAATAGTGACTTTTCTTACCAGAAAACAACTCTTTCTCATAGGACTAGAAACTGCATGGGATTCAACTCCATTTCTGACTGGGAAACAAACACTAGCTCGCCTAACAAGAAACACAGTCTGCTTTTGGGAAAAGAGCACTCTTCTACTCTTCTGTGTTTCCTATGGGGTCCGAACAGTGAGCATGCTCAGGACAAATGAACTGTGCTTCCTACACACACGGGCCATATCTAGTTCAACTCTGCTTAGGAAACTGACAAGAACAGGAGATCCTCTTCAGTCCAATACACTGTACTTGCTGGGAACAGACGCCAGTGCTATTTGCACTGTGTATGGCAATGGGAGCACAATAGTAACTCTTCTTACCAGAAAACAACTCTTGATCGTAGGATGAGAACCTGCATGGGATTCAACTCCGTTTCTGACTGGGAAACAAAGGCTTGCTCGCCTTACAAGAAACACACTCTGCTTTTGAGAAAAGAGCACTCTTCTACTCTACTGTGTTTCCTTTAGGGCCATAACAGTGAGCTTGCTCAGAACAAAAGAACTGTGCTTCCTACACACACGGGCCATATCTAGTTCAACTCTGCTTAGGAAACTGACAAGAACAGGAGCCCCTCTTGTGTCCAATACACTGTACATGCTGGGAACAGAGGACCGTGCTATTTGCCCTGTGTATGACAATGGGAGCACAATAGTGACTCTTCTTACCAGAAAACAACTCTTGCTCGTAGGACCAGAAACTGCATGTGATTCAACTCCATTTAGGACTGGGAAACAAACGCTAGCTCACCTTACAAGAAACACACTCTGCTTTTGAGAAAAGAGCACTCTTCTACTCTACTGTGTTTCCAATAGAGCCAGAACAGTGAGCTTGCTCAGAACAAAAGAACTGTGCCTCCTACACACAGGGGCCATATCTAGTTCAACTCTGCTTATGAAACTGACAAGAATAGTAGCTCCTCATCCATCCAATACACTGTACATGCTGGGAACAGATGCCAGTGCTATTTGCCCTGTGTTGACAAGGGAGCGCAATAGTTACTCATCTTACCAGAAAACAACTCTTTCTCGTAGGACCAGAAACTGCATGTGATTCAACTCCATTTAGGACTGGGAAAGAAACGCTAGCTCGCCTTACAAGAAACACACTCTGCTTTTGAGAAAAGAGCACCTTTCTACCCTAATGTGTTACCTATGGGGTCCGAAATGTGAGCTTGCTCAGAACAAAAGAACTGTGCTTCCTACACACACGGGCCATATCTAGTTCAACTCTGCTTAGGAAACTGACAAGAACAGGATCTCCTCTTCAGTCCAATACACTGTACTTGCTGGGAACAGACACGAGTGCTATTTGCACTGTTTATGGCAATGGGAGCGCAATAGTGACTTTTCTTACCAGAAAACAACTCTTTCTCATAGGACTAGAAACTGCATGGGATTCAACTCCATTTCTGACTGGGAAACAAACACTAGCTCGCCTAACAAGAAACACAGTCTGCTTTTGGGAAAAGAGCACTCTTCTACTCTTCTGTGTTTCCTATGGGGTCCGAACAGTGAGCATGCTCAGGACAAATGAACTGTGCTTCCTACACAAACGGGCCATATCTAGTTCAACTCTGCTTAGGAAACTGACAAAAACAGGATATCCTCTTCAGTCCAATACACTGTACTTGCTGGGAACAGACGCCAGTGCTATTTGCACTGTGTATGGCAATGGGAGCACAATAGTAACTCTTCTTACCAGAAAACAACTCTTGATCGTAGGATGAGAACCTGCATGGGATTCAACTCCGTTTCTGACTGGGAAACAAACGTTTGCTCGCCTTACAAGAAACACACTCTGCTTTTGAGAAAAGAGCACTCTTCTACTCTACTGTGTTTCCTTTAGGGCCATTACAGTGAGCTTGCTCAGAACAAAAGAACTGTAGTTCCTAAACACACGGGACATAGCTAGTTCAACTCTGCTTAGGCAACTGACAAGAACAGTAGAATCTCTTCAGTCCAATACACTGTACATGCTGGGAACAGACGCCAGAGCTATTTGCCCTGTGTATGACAATGGGAGCACAATAGTGACTCTTCTTACCAGAAAACAACTCTTGCTCGTAGGACCAGAAACAGCATGTGATTCAACTCCATTTAGGACTGGCAAACAAACACTAGCTCGCCTTACAAGAAACACACTCTGCTTTTGAGAAAAGAGCACCTTTCTACCCTACTGTGTTACCTGTGAGGTCCGAACTGTGAGCTTGCTCAGAACAAAAGAACTGTGTTTCCTACACACACGGGCCATATCTAGTTCAACTCTGCTTAGGAAACTGACAAGAACAGTAGCTCCTCTTCAGTCCAATACACTGTACTTGCTGGGAACAGACTCCAGTGCTATTTGCACTGTGTATGGCAATGAATGCTCAATAGATACTCTTCTTACCAGAAAACAACTCTTGGTCGTAGGACCAGAAACTGCCTGGGATTCAACTCCATTTACGACTGGGAAACAAACGCTAGCTCGCCTTACAAGAAACACACTCTGCTTTTGAGAATAGAGCACTCTTCTACTCTACTGTGTTTCCTTTAGGGCCAGAACAGTGAGCTTGCTCAGAACAAAAGAACTGTAGTTCCTACACACACGGGACATAGCTTGCTCAACTCTGCTTAGGAAACTGACAAGAACAGTAGCTCCTCTTCAGTGCAATACACTGAACTTGCTGGGAACATACGCAAGGGCTATTTGCACTGTGTATGGCAATGGGAGCTCAATAGTGACTCTAATTACAAGAAAACAACTCTTGCTCGTAGGACGAGAAACTGCATGTGATTCAACTCCATTTAGGACTGGGAAACAAACGCTAGCTCGCCTTACAAGAAATACACTCTGCTTTTGAGAAACGAGCACTCTTCTACTCTACAGTGTTTCCTATAGGGCCAGAACAGTGAGCTTGCTCAGAACAAAAGAACTGTGCTTCCTACACACAGGGGCCATATCTAGTTCAACTCTGCTTATGAAACTGACAAGAATAGTAGCGCCTCTTCCGTCCAATACACTGTACATGCTGGGAACAGATGCCAGTGCTATTTGCCCTGTGTTGACAAAGGGATCGCAATAGTTACTCATCTTACCAGAAAATAACTCTTTCTCGTAGGAACAGAAACTGCATGTGACTCAACTCCATTTAGGACTAGGAAACAAAGGCTAGCTTGCCTTACAAGAACCACACTCTGCTTTTGAGAAAAGAGCACTCTTCTACTCTACTGTGTTTCCTAAGGTGTCCGAACAGTGAGCTTGCTCAGAACAAATGAACTGTGCTTCCTACACACATGAGCCATATCTAGTTCAACTCTGCTTAGGAAACTGACAAGAACAGTAGCTCCTCTTCAGTGCAATACACTGTACTTGCTGGGAACATACGCGAGGGCTATTTGCACTGTGTATGGCAATGGGAGCTCAATAGTGACTCTACTTACCAGAAAACAACTCTTGCACATAGGACCAGAAACTGCATGGGATTCCACTCCATTTAGGACTGGGAAACCAACGCTAGCTCGCCTTGCAGGAAACACACTCTGCTTTTGAGAAACAAGCACTCTTCTACTCTACAGTGTTTCCTATAGGGCCCAAACAGTGAGCTTGCTCAGAACAAAAGAACTGTGCTTCCTACACACACGGGCCATATCTAGTTCAACTCTGCTTAGGAAACTGACAAGAACAGGAGCCCCTCTTGTGTCCAATACACTGTACATGCTGGGAACAGAGGACCGTGCTATTTGCCCTGTGTATGACAATGGGAGCACAATAGTGACTCTTCTTACCAGAAAACAACTCTTGCTCGTCGGACCAGAAACTGCATGTGATTCAACTCCATTTAGGACTGGGAATCAAATGCTAGCTCACCTTACAAGAAACACACTCTGCTTTTGAGAATAGAGCACTCTTCTACTCTACTGTGTTTCCAATAGAGCCAGAACAGTGAGCTTGCTCAGAACAAAAGAACTGTGCCTCCTACACACAGGGGCCATATCTAGTTCAACTCTGCTTATGAAACTGACAAGAATAGTAGCTCCTCATCCGTCCAATACACTGTACATGCTGGGAACATATGCCATTGCTATTTGCCCTGTGTTGACAAGGGAGCGCAATAGTTACTCATCTTACCAGAAAACAACTCTTGCTCATAGGACCAGAAACTGCATGTGATTCAACTCCATTTAGGACTGGGAAAGAAACGCTAGCTCGCCTTACAAGAAACACATGCTGCTTTTGAGAAAAGAGCACCTTTCTACCCTACTGTGTTACCTATGGGGTCCGAACTGTGAGCTTGCTCAGAACAAAAGAACTGTGCTTCCTACACACACGGGCCATATCTAGTTCAACTCTGCTTAGGAAACTGAGAAGAACAGTAGCTCCTCTTCAGTCCAATACACTGTACTTGCTGGGAACAGACGGGAGGGCTATTTGCACTGTGTATGGCAATGAGAGCGCAATAGTGACTTTCCTTACCAGAAAACAACTCTTGCTCGTAGGACCAGAAACTGCATGTGATTCAACTCCATTTAGGAATGGAAAACAAACGCTAGCTCGCCTTACAAGAAACACACTCTGCTTTTGAAAAAGAGCACTCTTCTACACTACTGTGTTTCCTATGGGGTCCGAACAGTGAGCTTGCTCAGAACAAAAGAACTGTGCTTCCTACACACAGGGGCCACATCTAGTTCAACTCTGCTTAGGAAACTGACAAGAACAGTAGCTCATCTTCAGTCCAACACACTGTACTTGCGGGGAACAGACGCCAGTGCTATTTGCACTATGTATGGCAATGGTAGCGCAATAGTGACTTTCCTTACCAGAAAACAACTCTAGCTCATAGGACCAAAAACTGCATGTGATTCAACTCCATTTAGAACTGGGAAACAAACGCTAGCTCTCCTTACAAGAAACACACTTTGCTTTTGAGAAAAGATCACTCTTCTACTCTACTGTGTTTCCTATGGGGTCCGAACAGTGAGCTTGCTCAGAACAAAAGAACTGTGCTTCCTACACACACGGTCATATCTAGTTCAATTCTGCTTAGGAAACTGACAAGAACAGTAGATCCTCTTCAGTCCAATACACTGTACATGCTCTGAACAGACGCCAGTGCTATTTGTAATATGTATGACAATGGGAGCGCAATAGTGACTCTTCTTACCAGAAAACAACTCTTGCTCGTAGGACAAGAAACTGCATGGGATTCAACTGCATTTGTGACTGGGAAACAAACACTAGCTCGCCTTATAAGAAACACACACTGCTTTTGAGAAAAGCGCACTCTTCTACTCTACTGTGTTTCCTATAGGGCCAGAATAGTGAGCTAGCTCAGAACAAAAGAACTGTGCTTCCTACACACATGAGCCATATCAGGTTCAACTCTGCTTGGGTAATTGACAAGAACAGTAGCTCCTCTTCAGTCCAATAAACTGTACTTTCTGGGAACAGACGCAAGTGCTATTTGCAATGTGTATGGCAAAGGGAGCACAATCGTGACTCTTCTTACCAGAAAACAAGTCTTGCTCCTAGGACAAGAAACTGCATGGGATTCAACTCCATTTCTGACTGGGAAACAAACACTAGCTCGCCTTATAAGAAACACACTGCTTTTGAGAAAAGCGCACTCTTCTACTCTACTGTGTTTCGTATGGGATCCGAACAGTGAGCTTGCTCAGAACAAAAGAACTGTGCTTCCTACACACAGGGGCCATATCTGGTTCAACTCTGCTTAAGAAACTGACAAGAACAGTAGCTCCTCTTCAGTCCAAAACACTGTACTTGCTGCGAACAGACGCGAGTGCTATTTGCACTGTGTATGGCAATGGGAGCGCAATAATGACTTTCCTTACCAGAAAACAACTCTAGCTCGTGGGACCAAAAACTGCATGTGATTCCACTCCATTTAGGACTAGGAAAAAAAACGCTAACTCGCCTTAAAAGAAACACACTCTGCTTTTGAGAAAAGAGCACTCTTCTACTCTACTGTGTTTCCTATAGGGCCAAAACAGTGAGCTTGCTCAGAATAAAAGAACTGTGCTTCCTACACACACGGGCCATATCTAGTTCAATTCTGCTTAATAAACGGACAAGAACAGTAGCTTCGCTTCAGTCCAATACACGGCACTTGATGGGAACAGACGTGAGTGCTATTTGCACTGTGTGTGGCAACGGGAGCGCAATAATGACTTTCCTTACCAGAAAATAATTCTTGCTTGTAGGACAAGAAACTGCATGTGATTCAACTCTATTTAGAACTGGGAAACAAACTCTAGATTGCATTAAAATAAACACACTCCTCTTTTGAGAAAAGAGCACTCTTATACTCTACTGTGTTTCGTATGGGATCCGAACAGTGAGCTTGCTCAGAAAAAAAGAAGTGTGCTTCCTACACACACGGGCAATATCTAGTTCAACTCTGCTTAGGAAACAGACAAGA
The DNA here is from genome assembly GCF_949786415.1 of Peromyscus eremicus. Taxonomy (NCBI): domain Eukaryota; kingdom Metazoa; phylum Chordata; class Mammalia; order Rodentia; family Cricetidae; genus Peromyscus; species Peromyscus eremicus. The sequence continues at coordinate 845 of NW_026736764.1, read as the reverse complement.
ACAGGAGATCCTCTTCAGTCCAATACACTGTACTTGCTGGGAACATACGCCAGTGCTATTTGCACTGTGTATGGCAATGGGAGCACAATAGTAACTCTTCTTACCAGAAAACAACTCTTGATTGTATGATGAGAACCTGCATGGGATTCAACTCCGTTTCTGACTGGGAAACAAATGCTTGCTCGCCTTACAAGAAACACACTCTGCTTTTGAGAAAGGAGCACTCTTCTACTCTACTGTGTTTCCTTTAGGGCCATAACAGTGAGCTTGCTCAGAACAAAAGAACTGTAGTTCCTAAACACACGGGACATAGCTAGTTCAACTCTGCTTAGGCAACTGACAAGAAGTGTAGAATCTCTTCAGTCCAATACACTGTACATGCTGGGAACAGACGCCAGAGCTATTTGCCCTGTGTATGACAATGGGAGCACAATAGTGACTCTTCTTACCAGAAAACAACTCTTGCTCGTAGGACCAGAAACAGCATGTGATTCAACTCCATTTAGGACTGGCAAACAAACACTAGCTCGCCTTACAAGAAACACACTCTGCTTTTGAGAAAAGAGCACCTTTCTACCCTACTGTGTTACCTGTGAGGTCCGAACTGTGAGCTTGCTCAGAACAAAAGAACTGTGTTTCCTACACACACGGGCCATATCTAGTTCAACTCTGCTTAGGAAACTGACAAGAACAGTAGCTCCTCTTCAGTCCAATACACTGTACTTGCTGGGAACAGACTCCAGTGCTATTTGCACTGTGTATGGCAATGAATGCTCAATAGATACTCTTCTTACCAGAAAACAACTCTTGATTGTATGATGAGAACCTGCATGGGATTCAACTCC